>NW_022599215.1:0-3940 GCF_009176505.1 Sitodiplosis mosellana | reverse complement strand
TTGAATCAAGCAACTTTGGTATTACACACTGCAGGGCTACGCCACGATAGTTCTCAACTTTTTTCCTTACACCACTTTTGTGAACTGGTCTTACAAATGATTTTCTCCAAATCTGAGGGACAATACCAGTTTCCAACGATTGCTTTAGCATGTGTGTGATAGGTTTTAGTAGTGCTGGCATACACTTTTTGATGAGAATATTTGGTATTCCGTCAGGTCCTGACACCATGTTGCTTGGGAGATCATTTATCACGTTCATAACCAAATCCTCAGTGATGTCAATCATAGGAAAATTAGTACATAGATCTCTTAGTAGTGGTTCATCTTCAGAATAATCTCCAGCTAAGCTAATATCTGGTTCAGTATACGATTTTGCAAAATGTGTTGCAAAAAATTCAGCTATCTCACCACGGTTACCGCTTTCATTGTCTCCAAACATCATTACATTAGGAATGTCATTATGCCTTTTTTGGAATTATTTACAAATTCGAAAAATCTCTTTGGGTCCTCGTTAATAAGTTGTTCCATTTCAAGTTTGTAATTTTTATAAGCCAAACGTGCGCTCTTTTTGTACTCTTTTCTTAGTTCGGAATGTTCTTCCTTTGCATGCTTTCTAGCTTCAACAGTACGCCTGGATCTCATGAATTTGTACTTTGTATTGAGTCTATTTTTCATGTTAACGAGGTCATGACTAAACCATTTCGGGTGACTCGAAATCTTCCTCGTCTTCACGTCGACATTCGATGATATCACTGAATCCAACAATTCATAAAAATTTGTGATTTGAGAGTTCAAGTCATCGCCCGAAAAAACGTGCATCCAGTCGACGTTATCAAGAATCTCATTTATATTATTGTAGTTGGCATTTGCAAAATCACGATAACTAAAATCAATAGTTGACTTGCCATTGTTAAATTCAACATCGCTAATGGTAATTGCATATGATCGATGATGTGACTCCTTTTTCAATAGGTGATGGGTGTTATTTGAGCAGCTCACGGTCTCTGTACAATTTGTCCACACCAAGTCTAACATCGCACCGTTTTTATTTTATTTAAATTGATATCAGCGGCAAGATATCGTAAAGTGCAAAAGATAAAAAAGAAAATGAAAAATATCTTGAATATTGGCCTTAATATCTACCTACTATCACATTATCTGACATGAGACTTATCAATATAGTATTTTCTACGTGGGCTCTCGGTCTACATCTTATTACAGTAATAAAATGAAAGTAATAAGTAATAAGTTACTTATTAGTTTACTTCTATAGAACATCGACGCGAACGTTTTTCAAAATGAAAACAAATTTCATTGAAATGTAACACGCGGTGTTTTACTTCGAAAAAATCCCTGTCGATGTTACACTTTGAAAAAAATCATTCGTTTTTGTTTTGTTTATATGTGTTCTGAATATAAGTCTCACTTTTGCCCTCACTCATTCACTTGGAATTTATGCTTTAGGTGATAAGAAAATTGGAATACAAGTATGGAAAAATGTATCAATTGGATAATGTGATGATTAGTGGCACTCATACACATGGAACTCCCGGTGGCTTTATGATGCACCTTCTGTACGACTTATCGACTTTCGGTTTCGTACCAGAAACCTATAATGCTTTGGTTTCTGGCATTTACAAAGTAAGTCTCTGTTTTCTTCAAATACATTAACGTTTTTCTTTAGAGTTTTATTGCAAAAAACTTTTATAGATACGACGCTGTGCCTTTGCATCACTGTCGCCAACTGTACAAACACAATATCAAAACCAATGTCAAATTTGTCAAAATAAGAGTGAATAAGCTTCCATACGGTGTTTGTAGTACAGTTGCTGGCACCAGTTGGCGCTTAGGTGCCATTTATGTACATGATATATTGGCTGTCAAAAGTTGGCATAGCGTATAAATATCTTTCCCTTCAGAAATCTCACTGTGCATGAATCTAAAATTGTCTTCTGCGTTTGTACATCGACTATGTCATAGCAAAATCTTTTGATGAATTATTAGAAACAGATATATGCTTATTCTCTTCTTGTTTTGAGCACAAAATGACACAATTATTACGAAATAAAACAAGTAATTGTTTTTCTTTAAATAAACCCTTTTCTCACTTCAATTTTCATATCGTTCAGCGATAAAATTGTTTCGATAGACACAAGCTATCATCTTCAGTCGCAATTTCAAGTACAACTAATTTCAAGTACACCGTCTACGCGGGAACGAGAACAAAGCAAAATGAGAAAGAAACAATACACATGCAAATGCGTTAGACAGTGGAACACGGTTGGATACGGTGTGACGTAAATCAATACAATACATTTTGTTACATTTAACAAAACGAAAATTATAAGCAGGAAAATTGAAATATATTTATTTATTTATTTCACACCGCCAAAAACTGGCTGAATATTTTGGTTTGCAGGAAAACGACTCCAAGAGTCGTGAAAAACCTGATCTTTTTGTGTTTGTACAATATATGGTAATTTTATACAATAAGTAGTTGTAAGTAATAGTCTTTTTCTATTGGTATAACAACTTGGTCTAAAAAGCATTGACACAAAATAACCTAACCAATACATGGAAATGCATAGATAGCCGAAAAGTAAACGGTCCAATATAGCCTAACTTAAACGTGTAAAAAATTAAAGACCAACTGAAGCGTTAACACTGTAGTGACGGCCCTAATGACTGCAAAAGTCATCATTCAATTTATCCAGAGGTGATACATTGAAGAAAAGTTTTACGTCTAATCTAACAAGTCCCTGTTGGTAGTTATGAATTTTTAATTTAGTAGAGACCGAATGACATAAGAAAAAAAAATCTACAATACTTGCAAATACATTAACATAAACGGTAGTTTCCATTATAAATTAATGGCAGTTCAAAAGTTAATCACCAACTCAATGGATGGCTATATCACAGTTAATGTTGCTACTTATTTTAAAGTTTGTGTAAAAATCACGGATAAATATCATTATTTCTATACATTTTGTAGGGATGTAAGATAACAATTTGTCAATATTTAATATTAAATTTTTGGTTTTGTTCGCTGCGTATCGATGAGATGAAATTAGCACGGCTGGTTGAGTTATTGAATTGTTCAGCCACTTTGTTTGCAAACTTGCATATTTGAGGCACTTGAGCTCTGATTTGTTTGTCCATGAGCTTATCTTTAATCTTTAGGTAGTCTGTGTGCCTTAACCTACGTACGCTCTCTCCAATTGCGATCCCATTCGCGATGTCGTACATGAATACAATTGATGCATTCACTCTCCGACGCTCCAACGATCTCATGTTCAACGCCTCAAGTCGCTTGTTGTAGTCGGTGATACTGTAGCCGTTGGCCGCCGTACGGTACTCCCTTCGGGCGAACTGGGTGAACTTTCTCAAAACGCTCTCAATTTTGTCGATATGCACGGCATAGGTTGGTAGCCATACAACATTGCAGTACTCAAGATGAGACTGAACTAGTGCGTAGTATAGTGTTTTGAGCGTTTGAACGTCGGTTATGTCGTAACAAAATCTTTTGATGAATCCCAAGGCTGCTGTAGCTCTCGAAGTGATCGCGTCAATGTGCTTGACAAAGCTGAGCTTCTGGTCAATGATGACGCCGAGGTCTTTGTGGTCCGAAACGCGCTTGAAAGTAAAATCACCGTATTTGTAATTTGTATCGTTGATATCCTTCCTTTTTATGGTGATTGTAAGGACGGCACATTTGTCAAGGTTCAAGTGCAAATTGTTTACGTCGCACCATACCTTCAGTTTGTCGATGGCCCGCTAGTAGTGTGTCAATGAGACTTCTGGACCAAAAATGATAAGAGGTCATTGACGCGGGGTCAAAGTCGTTGGCTATGACACGGGGTCAATGACAATGACAATGGCAATGACAATGGTATATGAAATGCTCAATAGCCAAACTGGCAAAGTAACAGTAATAAAACGA
>NW_022599214.1:1376-13138 GCF_009176505.1 Sitodiplosis mosellana | reverse complement strand
ATTTTGAAGTTTGTTTGTTTGTTTGAAGAAGCTCAAATAAATCTGATATCTAAACCAACAGATCTCCGCATTTTTATACCAAATTCGCGACGAAATATCGTCTATTCTTCTCTCCTTTTTACCACCTCCTAAGCACCAGTCTTCATCAGTCCATTATGATTTATTAATATCATAAGCCAAATATCAGCTCGCGATATACAAACGCCAAGACATTTTCAACATCTGTGTGAGCGTGTACGCAAATATACCGGTTCAGTTCAACGTATGGTGGAATTTATTTATTTTTCATTGAAATGACCTTTTTCAGCGCATCGTTAGAATATATTTATGGGTGAATTTGAGGGCAGAGTACACTTAACTGAATTTGATATCAGCAGCTGACGTTAGTTGATGCTGCTGACACGCTCTGCAAATAAGTGAGCAAATTGTGGTAAATTCATTCACGGATAACGTTTTTATGTTCGTTGCAAAGTTGTAGAGTTTGACAATTGTCTAAATATCAAGATAACAAAGATTCGTTATCCGTTGTGATTAAAAAGTGGATGACACAAACACATGCTTGGAGAAAAATATACGTTGATCCATCCATACAAATACACATAAAAAGCATTCATTGCTTTCATCAGTGACATTTGGTAGTGAAATATGACCATGGGAAACATGCTGAAAATTAATAATTCCGTGACGACTCTCACACGGCTTACACTGCACAACGATATTGCCGCTGAAATCATGTGCCAAATTAGCGCTCAATTAACATTCAGTCCATTCCACATAGTTCCCGTTCACATCTAGCGTTCTACATATTAAAATGTTTGATACTTCGATTTGATTTAAATTCAATACCTTGTTTATTGTTTGGTAGATTTAATACGACCATTTAACAACTGATTTGTATTTTTTTTGTCACTTGAACTCACACCTTATTCACTATGTTTAATTTAGTCTGAAATGGAGAGGCGTCATTTGTGATTTTCCTTGTATTCATTTTTTTTAACTTATTGAACAAGTAAAAAATCTCAAATGACACGAGCTGTAACTTAGACTCCTCCAGTGAATGAAAGATACGTTTTTGTTTTTAAATAAATTTCAACAATTTTCTTTTATTTACATTTAGTTTTCAATAAAAACAACGATTGAACATTAAATTAAGCTTGTGGGGCAACTGGCAAATGAGCACCTGACGCACGGTAACCGAACTCATCAGCGATATAGTTAATGGTGTAGACTTGACCGTCTGGTCCGGTGTATGAGTATTCTGTGGACAAAATGGAAAATGAAAATTATTTGTTTTGAAACCGTCGGCGAAATAGTGTTCAGCAATGTTTGATCGAATTTTTCTTACGTCCTTGTACGGCATATGATGGGCTGGCGTCAACTGAACGTGCTTGGTTCAATGTACCTTTGACTTGGGCTGAGATTCCGTTGCTGGTTTGTGATCTGTGCACGTGAAAAATGAGAACATTTATTGAATTGATTCACTAGGTTTTCCTCTCTGCTCACCACTCGACTCAACCGTGCACTGTTCTTTTGCTGTTTTCTTCTTTACAACCAGAAGATACTTACGCATATTGGTAGTTTCCTGATGGGTCGATGTCGGCTTGTTGGCTGACGATGTAGGCTTGTGCGTCTTGTGTGGCGCCTGGGAGAAGAGCAGCGGCTGAGGCAGCGATGAGGGCAGCGAATACGATAACAAATTTCATTTTGACGGTTTTTTTTGGCTTGGTTTGGTTAATCCACGAAAGCAGCTCAAATACTTGTGATATCTGGAGCAAGTGTTCGCAACCAATTTATAGTAAATTTTTTGTGAGATTCATCACCCTCCATTTTTTCGCCATCTTTTTACGATTTTTTTTTCGCTGGTGTCTTCAACAGGTCTTTTTATCTTCAACCGTATTACATTTTAGTACATCGATAAGCAATGTAAATGTAAACTTGAGAAAGACATTTAAAGTAGTATACACGCATTCTTCCCATGGAAATGATGTAGTTCATTAAAATAAAGTGATGCATGTTGCTGTGAACCGGCTTGCTTGCTATTCATTCAAGAGAGTGTCATCATTTCGATTATACTGAGCCATATAATCAACGAACACCACGAAAACGAATAGGCGTATTGAAATTTAACTTGACCATTTTTATGTTGAAACCAAACGAACCATATGCCCATTTAACCGCAAATAAAATCAATTTTTTTGTTTTTGGTTTAATATGGTACGAGTTTTTTTTTACCCAATTTAGTTAATAAGATATTTAACAACAGATGATTCAAATAATTGTTACTATGAAGATGCTAGGCATTTTTTCACCGTGGCCCAATTATAAGGCAACCCAGCTCATTTATCCACCAATTGGGTACATTTACCGCAAAAATCTCTTCACAAAATGGCAAAAAAATTAGTTATTGCTTGATTAAACTTGAAATTTTGTGGTATGTTTCATTCGTTTCGAATTGCAAATATTACAAAAAGGCACCATTGATGGCAGAGATCTTTCTAACATGACATTGATGAAAAAGAAGCTATTCCACGTGGATACCGTTGGAATAAAATGAAATTAATATAATTGAGCCTTTCAAAATGAAAAAAAAGTAAAAGCAAGTACCAATTAAACTTTTTGACTGAGTTTCACTATTTCATTTGCTATTATCGCCTTCAACTGCTTTGGCAATCTAAAGTGTAGTGTGCTAAGGTGGCGAGTATCATCACATAACGACTTGTATTTTCAAGATACCAGAATAACGATACCATTTTTATGAAATTAAATGACTTACCATGTGCACCTGCACGATACACGTTTTGACTAGGGGGAAAGATCAATTGGTCGTACGCTATTATCTATGTTATTGGCTATTCATCGTTATTCATTGGTATATTGGTGTGAATTGGTGAAATAAATTGAATATTAGTGTCAATCGTGTACATTTAATGTGAACTCAACATAAAAATATAGAACAATAGAGACCGATGTACGCCGATATCTGCCAATATGCAGATAAACGCTTATTTTTGAAAAATAACAATACATCAGCGATTTCGTTTAGATTCACGTTTAAGTGCTACGTACTTTTGGTTAAAGCGCTGTACCTAACGCTATACTTCTACCTGTATCTGCTTCTTATATCAAACGAATCTTTGAAAACTGATTATGCATGAAATAAAAAATTAATAGAAACCAGAATCTACATTTATTTTTAATTACTATTTTCTATAAACCTAGCTATGAACAATCACATATGAATTATCTTACGAAATTATGTTTAGTTCATGACACTTGATAAAGTTTAAGTGCTGCGTACTTAAGATAGTACTTAATTGCCGTAGTACTGGTCTAGAAATCAATGACACTAGAAATGACATGATAAGTTTGCTGACAAATATGTACTTAAGTACGCGGTACTCGAGCAATGACCTAAGTACGCGATACTTGAGCAATAGATTAAGTGCGCTTCACCTAAATATCTCTACCAATTTTAGTACGAAATATTGGTATATCGGCGAAATCTAGGGGAATATCACGCTTAAATTATTTCAAATATTTCAAAAAAATCCAATTTATCTCAAAGAATCTGTCGTATGAAATATGGTGGATATTTGTGAATACGGCGGAATATTGTGGATTTTTGTGATTATGAATGATATTTAAATGTATTTATTTGGATTTAATGCAAAAAATCTCAAATATCTCCAAAATCCACAAAAATCTGATTTATTTATTCGAAATATTCGAAAATATATCATACAATTGATGTTTATTTCAAATATTTCAAATATCTCACAAGATTCTGGAGCGTGATATTCCCCTAGGGCGAAATATTCAAATATCGGTTAAATATTTGTAAAAGGTCATGGAATCGTTACAAATTATCATTATTTGTTATATTGAGGCTTATTCAGAGGAAAAAAAATGATCTTTCCCCCTAGCGTTTTGTGCTTCTCTTTCTTAATTAATTTTAGCATATTTTTTTCGTTCATTCATCCGACTTCTGCTCTTTATCAATTAATTTATTCAACCATCCTTCGTAAAATGAATTTAAAAAAAAATCGTTTTCTGTCCGTTGCTATTTACATGACGACAGCCAGCCAGCATATTTCATTATAAAAAAAAGTGAAGCTCTAATTTTTGCAAATTTTGTTTCGAATAATCAATGGAATCGGCGAGCCACAAAAATTTAAACACGTTTTGGCAATGTGACCAAGTTTTTAGTTTCTACGTAAGTCTACATTCTTCCAGCATAAACCTGATTTTCGCTCTTGTATCAGTTTTACGATCGAACGTGATAGCATTCGTACGAAAGTTCGCTTCAACACCATATTTATGACTCTGGCGAGCAGAAAATTAGAATGAGCATAAAATGCGATGGTTAATTCGACAATAACCACTATTGGCATGTGCTCTTCTAACTCGTGCATGACATTTCTTTTAGGTTCAATCTTATCGTGACTTTTTATCGTACCCTACGCTTTTTGTTGCATTCACGAAAATATTTTGAAAGTCATCCATTTTATTGGGTCTGGGAATTAATCGTGTCGATTTTTCAAAAGGTGGCGTAACTTTGCATGGTTGTATCGGGCAATACTTTTTTCTTTTTCACATGAGTGGTCTAGTGTCAAACTACAAAAATCATCATCTATCATTTCATCGAAGTTTGGATAAACATTTTTTTTTGCGCCTTAAATATGTCGAATTTTGTACCGAAAAAGCAACATTTCCCGCAAGCATTAATTTTTTGCTTTCATTTGAAGAAAACTGCGGCTGAAGCGCATCGAATGTTGGTGGAAGCCTATGGTGAGCATGCTCCATCGGAACGTGCATGTGAACGGTGGTTTTCACGGTTCAAAAGTGGTGATTTTAGCACGGAAGACAAGGAACGTCCCGGCCAGCCAAAAAAGTATGAAGATGCGGAATTGGAGGCATTGCTCGATGAAGATTGGAGTCAAACTCAAGATGAGCTTGCCAGAGCATTGAATGTTGACCGAAGCACTGTTGGATATCGTTTAAGGGCCCTTGGTTTCATTCGCAAGTTGTCAAATTGGGTACCACATGAATTGACGCCAGCGCAAGCTGAAAGGCGTTTAGTGACTTGCGAAATGCTGCTCGCAAGGCACAAAAAAAAGAGGTTTTCTGTATCGAATTGTCACTGGTGACGAAAAATGGATTCATTACGATAACCCCAAGCGCAAAGCATCGTATGTTAAGCCCGGCCAACCAGCAACATCACAGCCAAAACAAGAAATTCACGGCGACAAGGTAATGCTGTCTATTTGGTGGGATGAGGAGGGAGTGGTGTATTATGAGCTGCTGAGAAGTGGTCAAACCATCGATGGGCCTTTCTACCGACAACAATTGATACGTTTGAAACAAGCAATCAAAGAAAAACGCACGAAATGGGAGACCAGAAAAGAGACATTGATTTACCTACATGACAATGCTCGGCCACACATTGAGAAATCGGTCAAAAACTACTTGGAAAATAGCGGATGGGAAGTTTTGGCTCACGCCCCGTATAGCCCAGACCTGGCTCCTTCCGACTACCATTTGTTTCAATCGATGCAAAACCATATGGACGGAGAGCGGTTCTCTTCAGTTGAAGAAATCCAAAATTGGCTCGATGCATTTATAGCCTCAAAAGATGAGGAATTTTTTAAGGCAGGCATCCGTCAATTGCCCACATTGTGGCAGAAGGTCATCGCTTACGATGGACAATATTTTGATTGAAATGTAATTTCATTTTGGTATTCAAATAAATGTTTGAAAATTTAAAAAAATCGACAAAACTAATTCCCAGACCCAATATCTACCAAAATAGAATACTTCAAAGAGTTACACCAAAGCTTACATCTTATATATCAGGTTGATTGGCAGAGCAAAGTATATGATGAAGACTTTCGAAGAATGTGGAAAACCGCCAAACATTTTCATGCTTCATGTTAAATGAATTTATTAAAATAATGGGTAGAAAATGAAAGATTCTCATTTGATTTTTGAACTATTTCTTTTATTTATGCCATAATAGAGTCATTAGGGTCATATTCACTGCAGTGCTTGTACTTCGGTTGCATTTGGCAATGATGAAACGTAGACGTTTCGATGACATTTGAACTTCGGTATAAACAAATGTAAAATCAATATAACGACGAAAATCTCGTTCCCTTACAATAATTAAGGGGTGTATTTCATTTGGTAGGTCTGGCCATCAGCAAAAGTAACTACGCCGCCTGCTGAAAGTAACTACACTGCGAATATTTTCATGTCCCTCAAACTATTCTGGCAATCTAAATGAATAAAATTTCTTAAAGCTACCACATGCCCCAAACAACATTATTACATTCCGCCCAATTGTTTGATTAACACTAAAGGCATGAGCATCAACGAATAAAAGCGGGAGAAAATTGTGAGTTCTCTCTGTTGAAATTTACATGACGTGCTAGTTGTCATTAGTGCGACCGAATACGTTATATATCACCACCAAAATCTTTAACGTTCTCTTGTTCCAAATGATCAATGAATCGGATCATAAATTTCTGATCACGTTTCGGCAATGTAATCAAGTTTCAGTTTCTACATAAGTCTACATTCTTCCCGCATAAACCTGATTTTCGCTCTTGTATCAGTTTTACGATTGAACGTGCTAGAATTCGCACGAAATCTGCTTCAACATCATATTCATGACTTTGATGAACCAAACATCAAAAATGGCACAAATGCGATGGATGGTTCAACAATGATCACACTCAGTATGTGTTCTACAATCATGCGTATGTTGAAAAGTAAAGGACATTTCTATCAGGTAAAATCTCATTGTGGTTAATTTCTTTAAATTTTCATTGTCAACTCGTAAGAGTTTTTAAATAGTTTTTTCTATAATAAATGAAAAAGTTCCTACATTTTTCATGTGAAAGAGACTTTCCGCACGCTCTTTGTCATCCATAAATGAACCTATTTACAAAAACAGGCTACCGCAAAGAGTTATACCAAAGTTCAATAATTGAATAATGACCGAAATACATGATTAAGGTGTTTCCATGGGACGTTGAGACGTTACGCTGACGAGAGAGTCCTTAATTTCAAAGAACACTTCAATAGTCTTCCAATGGCAACTGATTGGATATGGATTCGTTTTCTTCGATTATTTTCTGTCAATTTTGAATCTATAAAATACCTCTGCAATCTGTAATGATCTGAAGTAAAAGTATTTGAAAACTTTCTTTTGACTAAGCACAATAAATAACTCGCATCACTTTTATTATTTGTTTTCATTAAAACTTTCTATATAACAATTGCAATGAAACTGGAAATTATAAGCTTTGGGTTGAATATTTTGGAAAAAAAAAACCGATGAATCAATTACAAGCCAAGTTACTGTTGTCTCATGACCGATAAGAATCCCATTCAAATGTTTTCGCTCCCGTCAAACCACTATCGCCTATCAAAATTCTTCCAATTAGTGTTAAAGTTCAAAGTTAAAATTGTAAATATAGTCTTGCTTTAGCATCGATTAATTTAAAATGAATAGATATTGACCTTAAGCTACTCCACACGCTCCCAAGCGGTGCTCTATTTATATTTTCAAAAGAATTTGAATTTAATGAGTATGCAAACGGCGCTGAATAATTTATCTGTTCCAGCTTCACCGCATAGTGGCTTGTAAATAATTCATTGGTCTCTCGTGGGATGTGTCGTAAAGTTCAAACACGGTTTAAGATGAAAAAAATTAAGAGATGGTCAAGAAATGGAGGGTGATGGATACATAATTTTTAGTATAAATTGGTTGCGACCACTTGCTCCAGATATCACAAGTATTTGAGCTGCTTTCGTGGATTAATCAAACCAAACAAACAAAACCCGTCAAAATGAAATTCGTTATCGTATTCGCTGCCCTCATCGCTGCCTCAGCCGCTGCTCTTCTCCAAGGCGCCTCACAAGAAGCTTTGGCCACCATTGTCAGCCAACAAAACGCCATCTCACCAGACCAAAGCAGTTACACATACTCGTAAGTATAGAAAATATACAGTGGACACTGGACAGTGTTCAGTGAGCATGAAGAAATCAAGTGAATAAATGTGAACATATATTGTATTTATAGATCACAGACCAGCAATGGTATCTCAGCCAAAGCCGATGCTACATTGAACCAACCACGTTCATCTGACGCCAGCGCATCATATGCCGTCCGTGGACAATACTCATACCAAGGACCAGACGGTGTTGAATACACCGTTCACTACATCGCCGATGAATTCGGTTTCCGTCCAACCGGCTCACACTTGCCAGTTGCCCCACAAGCTTAATTTGATGTTCAATTATTATTTTTTGTTGAAAATTGCAAATAAAAAGAAATAGTTGAATTATTCGAAGAAAAAAAAACGCATCTTTCATTCACTGCAGGAGTTTATTTATCAATCTATAGCTCGTGACATTTGAAGTTTTATACTTTTTCAATCGAACACAATCGGTATTTCACACACTTTTGAATTTACAAATGAAATTGTCGAACCGAACAGTAACAACGATCGGCCACTCCGGTACAACCTAAAATTGCAGAAAAATCACGAAATTGAGTGAAGAAGTCATTGTTATTATCAAAAAGTCTACAGATATCCTCACAGATGGATTTTTTTTATTTTTTCAAAATTAAAAAATAATTCGAAAGAACGGGACAGATTGTATAATTGATAAAAGTAATATGAATATTTGGTCCAGTTTTATTCATATTTGATAAATCATTGAAATGACTACATAGATAAATAACATGAAACTCCAATTATTTATCCAAACAAATATTATTTTATTGAAATCTAAAATTCAAAGAAACCAAATTAGATGTAGCACATTGGAGCAAGTTTCATTCAAATCTGGCAATATAATATTCAATTGTGACCACGCTGCTTCCTCAAGTAATGTGAGTTTTTGAATGTAAGGTGCAGGTGAAAAAGAATTTCAATTGATTGCCACTTCAAATCGATATTGCAACATCGGAGAATTTCTATTTAAATTGTATGAGACAGAAAGCAGAAAAATAGCTCAATTCTGCTAATAATTGTGAGAAAATAAAAGATATTGTAGCTTTATTTTCCAACTAATTATTTATTTTTCATTCATTTGTAATAGTATGAGAAGAAAAGTAACGTGGTACGTTCCAGTAATGTTACTTTAGAACGCACTCATTATTTATTGTTTGAATGAGATTGCGAACATACGCAAGATCGAGCGGTCTACAACTTATTCATAAGATTTTAAATGGATTTATGCGACTGGGGCAACTAGCAAATGAGCAGCTTCTGGGTGGAAACCATTAGCATCAGCGGTGTATCTAACAGTGAATTTTTGGCCATCTGGAGCCATCTGGAGTCCATGAGAACTCTATTGAGGAGAAAAAGTGTTAAAATGAAGATTAATTTTAGAAATTTCTTTAAAAAATAATCGTGTTCAACAACGCTTGGTTAAAATTTTTGTACCTCCTTGTGTGGCATATGCAGCAGTTTTGTCAAGTGAATGTGGTTGGTTCAATGTGCCTTGTTCTGAGGCGGCGATTCCATTGCTTGTTTGGACTGTATACACAGAGAAGGAATATGCAATTTTTCAATATTTAAATGAAGCGAGTGTTGAATTTTCTTTTCAGCTTGAAACCAATCTTTTGATCACTTACGAATGCGACTATTGGCTGTGGTCTGGAGCGATGCTTGCTTGTTTGCTAACGGTGTAAGCTTCTAAGGTCACCGGTGTGGTTTGATTGAATGAGTGTAGCGATGGCAACGGCGAAATAAAATGGCGAAAACAATAACGAATTTCATTTTGAAGCTGTTTTTCTTTATTTGTATAATCCAAAGGGACACAGTGACTTCTGATATCTAGAGCAATAAATCACTGCTATTTTATACGAAAAAAAAAAACAAACGCACTCCACCGAAGAAGCAAATCACTACTGAAAAGACTGAAAACAACTGAAAAATATTTTCAGTACTTTTCAGTTTCAAAATAGATCGGGATTTTTGACAGTTCTGCCAACTTTTCATTTTTCTCCTCAAAAATAAATGCCATTTTCAATACTTTCATATACTAATACATTGGGCACTGAAAGTACTGAATTCAATTTTTCAGTAGTAATTCGCCCGTTGTCTCCACCACATGGTATTCATTTTCCATTCACTATTTCTTCTTCAGTTATGTTACAATTTCAATATCGCCGTCGTCACAAAGAGATGAGTGTGACGTGCGTGCAACCAACCAAATAATTAATTAATATGAAAAAATATTCAGACCAATTTGATAAAGCACATTTTATCGTTGGTTTGACTTTTTCGTTTTGGCATAATTAGAATATATACTTGCGAGCTAAATTAGCGAATCAGTTTGTATCGAAGCATTTTTCAAGGTATTGAACTTTAATTTACAAACTAAATTGATCTGACCTATGGAAGCTAAGTTATTGCATTTTATTAATTTAATTTAATTTATGAAAAGAGTAAACGCTCAATTGTGGCCGCATTTATTTCTTCCATTTTATCACGCATTATTTGACATCTTCCATTTCTTCCAATTTCCTCTAAGTTTCTGTAAGACTTTATGGTCAATGCACGATTTTGCTATGTACAAAACTATAGAACTAGAGTGATCATGAACCGATCATTCCACTTACATGCTACGAATATTTACAAGATGCATGCTCGTTATTACGGAGAGGTGCTCGTTATTATATACACACGTTTATAAAGATGTTGAACAATGAACCGAAATCGGTCGCTTTGGTCAGTTGTTCTCGAAGAGTCGATCTAGAAAAACTATAGAACATTCAATTGTTCTACCCAAATTTGACATGTGATTGGTCTTTTTCTTTCCCTTGTTCTTTTGGTACACTGTTCCATGTCTTTCATTATATGTATACGTTATATATTGACATGAGCATGCTGCACTGCAGCAATTTCGCATAACTCGAATACCTGGCCTAGATGGCTCACACAGTTTGCTTGAGCTCCTTTATCTTTCACAAATATTATCTCCGGAAGAGAATACAAAAAACTCTCTGTGGAACCGGTCATTTCAAGAGAAATCGTGAGGAAAGAATGCAAAAATTTGAATATATCGTGTATTTCGTAAATATCTCGCAAATTCCAAAAATATATTTGGAAATAAATTCACGTGCAAATCTACTGGCCATGAAGAAAATACCGCAAGTGATGTGAATGTTTTGCAGATACATTTGCCAAATGTAACTAGAGGTGTCAATCGAAGGGCTTGCGACGAACAAATATATATGAAATATTTCCGAATATATTCAATTACGTCAAATATTTCAAATATTTAAGCATTATTTGTTCATAAAATGCATCTTGATATTTCGTATATTTGACATATTTGGCTATATTTCAAATATTTCGCATATTTCAAAATTAAAAGAAATATTTCAAACAGAAATAGTCACAACAATATCGGGTAATACCAAAAAACGTCAAAAATGCACAGCAAAACATTTGAGTGTAAAGTTTACTCTTGAGTTAGGTTAATATAGCGGTTTCAACTATTTTAGGGGAATTTACACCGAATTTTGGGTAAAATGAGTTGTTTTCTATGCGTCTGTCCGAATGGCTACTGTTCATGTACGCACTAATACATTGGCACGCACTGGTGCCGAGTCTGTGAGCTTGTATGTATTGTAATTTTTGTACTCAACGGGTTATACAATATATACAAACTCACAGACTCGGCACCAGTGCATGCCAATGTATTAGTGCGTACATGAACAGTAGCCATTCGGACAGACG
>NW_022599214.1:0-1276 GCF_009176505.1 Sitodiplosis mosellana | reverse complement strand
TGCCAATGTATTAGTGCGTACATGAACAGTAGCCATTCGGACAGACGCATAGAAAACAACTCATTTTACCCAAAATTCGGTGTAAATTCTCCTAAAATAGTTGAAACCGCTATATTAACCTAACTCAAGTGTACACTTTACACTCAAATGTTTTGCTGTGTGTAGCTGAAATATGCCTTGAATATATCAAATATTCCAAATATGACGGAATATGACTGAAATATAGAAATATATGAAAATATGGCCGTATTTCAGGCGTCGCAAGCCCTTCGGTGTCAATCGAACAAAATCTCGAAAAAAAAAATTCCGAATTTCGACTTGAAAATTGTTTTGGGTAAGTTTCGAACAATTTCGAACAAAAATTTTTTTTTCGAACACGAACATTTGTTCAAACTTGTTCGTTCGAAGAAATGTTTTGTTTGAAATTGTTCGAAACGTACTCAAAACAATTTTCGGGTCGAAATTCGGAAAAAAAAAATTGTAATTTTGTTCGATTGACACCTCTAAATGTAACCAAAAATGTCGCAAATATTTTATGTGAATACATCAAAAGCACGTTAAAATGTAACATATGCATATATTTGTCGTTTGTCTTTTTCATTTGGAATTTTTTCTCTTCAAATTATTAGATCGTGAAATATAACTTAAGCATTGTTGAAGTAAAGTCGAAGATTGTTCCTCAGCTTTTGAGTTGTTCGGTTTCGATTTGCACATTTTTGCTTCCGGGTGCATCTTCAATATTCAAAACGTCAAAACGAGCCAGTTACCAATTCTAGTTGCTATCTGTGAATTTACATAATCATTCATTAGCACACAAAAAAACCTGAAGATCTTTTAACAGTTTTTGGCAATGGGTTGCGACACAACTCGAATACAATTTTATGGTCCAATACCATTTTTGACCTTGATCGTTTTTTTTCTTTTCAGATTATCACTTTCGTTGAAATTTCCTAATGAATTTTTCGATTATATTCAATTTGACGTAATCTTTTGTCAGAGACGCTTGGACAGAATCTTACAATACACCCCTTTTTACCTAATTTTCCATGTCTGTCTTCATAAACGGTTTGCATGAAATGTTGAACTGAATGAAAAATAAATAATTTTTTTTTGTTTTTCAATTCTTTATTCATGCCATTACTAAATCATTAGATTTTAAATTGAATTAAGCAACTGGGGCAACTGGCAAATGAGCGCCTTGTGGGTGGAAACCGTCGGCATCAGCGGTATATCTGACGTTGTATTGTTGGCCATCAGCACCGGTCCATGAGAATTC
>NW_022599213.1:14491-26488 GCF_009176505.1 Sitodiplosis mosellana | reverse complement strand
CCAAACTTTTGCCATCACCAGATCTCATTTATCTCGACTGGTCGTTGAGCTATCGTGTTAACAAATTACATTAAAAAATTTGCGTACAACGTACAACGTACAACGTACGACGTGGAACAGACTCACAAAACATCGCTCTAAAACCCATTTTTTCGTGTTCTATGGCCTCGAAAACGGATAGAAATCATATTTTTGGGGTGTCTTAAAATTTGGGCCAAATGCAATACTTTTACGCAGTCCACGACATGGGCCTGCGAAAAAGTAATATAAACTGGTGAATACTCACCATTCATTGATTTCCCATGTCCGTGGAATGACGTTTCTGAACGTTGTCGGGTTAACAGGAAGATTTGTACGCTGTGTCTCAATACATATTTGACGGAATTTCCAGAAAATCCGTGCAAGTAGTGCTCTTTGATCAGCTGTCACTTCATCCGGCTCTTTATCCGATTCGTCGGAATTTTCAGACTGTGATTCGTCGGAACCTGAGCTTGAATCATCATCAGGCTTCTTCTGTTTTGGCTTTTTCGAAGACTTTATGTCTTTGTGCAACTGCTCCTTTTCCTCTTGCATCATTTTCATTTCACGCACGTTCTGTTTTTTCAAATACGATTTGTAACATGCGTGTCGCGCCAACTTTGAGTACCTTGTCCGCTTTGGTCCAAAAAGTGAATCTCGGTGCACACGTTGCATCTGTAAACATTTTTCAGAATCTTGTTTTCATGCTTCGTATCACGGATTATACTCCAAACTCCGGATAGCCAAATAGAGGAAGGAAATGATTCTGGAGGTGGAATACGGGCGACAAATCGAAGTTTTTGCAGATATTTTTCGATCTGTGTGCTCGTATACGTTTTGGTGATGTACTTGTTCGCCATTGCTTGGAATCAAATTTGAAAAAAAAATCAATACAAACGAAATGTTTTTTTACTTTACTCAACTAGTAAATTTTAATAAAAGAATTTACTATAGCAATCGTGCACATACTCTCAATTCAATTATATAAAATCAGACGCATAACAATTTTTCACATATTTTACTTACTTAGACGAAACGGTTTGGCAGAAAATTGCTCTATGCTCTCCACAGGCAAGTCCCACTCGCTGAAAAAAAGTAATGAAATTCTTACAAATGGTGAAAAGCAAAAATGATGAGTTCTCATTTTGTACAAACAAACTCAAACTCATACACGACAAACATTTTTCTAAGAGGGTATAGTGAAAAAAAACTTGGTCTGTCAAGTTTTTTAAACAACAAAATCAATCCATGCGCAAAGAATGCTTGAGATATGAAAAAGCAATAAGCAAAACTAGCAAGAAAGTAGGAAATGGAACGAAGCTGTAAATTATTTTCTCCTCAAATATATGATCAAACACCAAATGAAAATAACCTATTTGATAAGATGGCATTTACGTGCACGGACACGGGCGGACAAGTGCGATCGTACGAACACGTGCGTTCGGGCGTTATCGTGGTTTTATACATACACGATTCGAGTGCTGAACCACACTCTCGAAAATCAGTCATATCTGTTATTAATATACCTTGTAGTAAACGCGTTCATAGTGTTTCACTTTAGTAGCGGTGTATGCTATTAAGTTTTCTTGTAGTAGTACTACAGTAGAATTTAATAGGATACATTGCTACTACAGTGAAACACTATGAACGCGTTTACTACAAGGTATATTAATAACAGATATGGCTGATTTTTGAGAGTGCAGTTTGAAAATAGATCTCATTTGCACTGAACCGATTCGATAGTAATTGCACTGACTGAAAATGCTAGCAAAATCAATTCAGATTTTTTTTTACTAAAAGTGCGTGAATTTTAATGAGAAAAAATTTAAAATTGTTTTGTCTGAAATTTCTGGAAATGCATCAACCGAAATTTTACAGTCTTCGCCAAAATCATTTAATTTCGATGAGACAAACACCCTATTCGTTGAGACCTTTATTGACGTGCACGGGCGAACACGTGCGTTCACAACACACACATAATTCGAGTGTTGAACAAAGTACATCTTTACTGAATTTACTGCGCACATCTCTTTAATGCTAACATAAATCATACACGAACGAGTCAGTGAGACAGTTGGTGTGAGCGAGACAAAGTTTGACAGCAAATAATTTGGTTGTGTCACTTTGTTTTGTATTTTTTCGTGCATGTTGAATTTATTAAACATTGAAAAGGCAACAACAAACAAAACTAGTAAGAAAATGGTACGAATGAAGCTGTAAATTGTTTTCTTCCCAATCGATATGATCGCAAAGTTGACTTTATTCTATTTGAATTTGACGTACGTTTACATATTCATCGGGTATGATCACATATTACGCTTGTGTATTGCATTTTGAAGTGAATGGGACAATAGCACATGACAAGCGATTTTTGTGTCGTTTCGAATGAGATTTCTCAGTTCCTTTTATTCAAGATAAAACATGTGACTCATTTTATCGAGAGGACAAATACTTTAAACAATGAACTTGTTTGTTTTTCTTTCCAATACTGAATTGTTGTTGAAAAAATGTTTGTTCACTAATCACGCACTTCAACATTCAAGTTTCATACACACATAATTTTCGATACCTTTGAACAGGTGGCTGAATTATTTTTCGTCACTCAGCATGAGATAGTCAAACGGTTTTGCATGTTTGAGTGTGTTAGTGTTGCGGTCTGTATGAGTATGAAGAGCGTATCCGAGGTCCGAAAGATGAAAAAGAAAGTGTGACTGCGGGTCAAACATTCAGAAAAAATAAGCAGCGGAGACGAAAGAAAAGGATGCAATTTTGGCTAGATGAATAATCATGTTTTATGTTTAAGAAACACGCTTTTCCCCCTCGATAGAATGGCATAGCTGTTGAGTGGCTCGTATCGAAGCCGACGATGCGGTTTGCCTGTGTATTGATTGGGATATGTGTGCGGTCAACAGGAGTTGTGTTACGATGGTGGGAAAAGGGGAAAGATAATGAACGCTCGAACAATGTAATTGTTTCATCTGTGTTTCATCAACGCGAGACGCACAAACAAGGCAGTGTCACAGAGATTCATTTCGATAAAACGACAATCGTTTTTACAAACATCGATGCTCGCTCAATACACACAAACACACGCCACGAATAAACCATGAAAGATGTTCGATTCTCGTGGTTAGAAGGGCACTTCTGTGGCAGTAGTGACGAAAATTCCCGTTATTCTCGTGTAATTAAGTACATGTTGTTTCGCATCGCACACATGAGAAATCATGTTGCATTCTGCAAAAACTCTTCACTCTATCACTTGTCTCGATTCAATGCCAATGCCAATGTTACATATTGATGAGCGTTGTTTGCTCATCAGTTCCAAATAATTGGAAAACAATTGTTTGTCACATCATCAAGAAGAACATCAAAACTGAATTTACTGCGCACAACATCTCTTTTATGCTAACAGCAAACAATATGGTTGTGTCACTTGAAATGTTCTTTGCGATGAGCATTTTGTTTTCAAGCGAAAATATTTGTATTTTCTGTCGAAGGAAAACATCATAAATTATCTCTTCGTTTGACATATTCTGTTTACATTTTTTTCTCGTCAGTATATAACATTTGCTTTGCACACCAAAGCCGTTGAACTGGCAGTCAATTGGTGTTCAATCTACTGGCATTCGCTGGCAACCCATTTAATTCTTTAATGGCTCGCCTGAACCGAATCGTTCCTCTATTGAAATTTGTATGTCTCAGTAAAAATCAATCGCATCGGTCGATGTCAACGCGACGTACAGTTCGGACACAACGCGGCCCGATTGTTTGCACGTGCGTGCATGTGAGTGTGTTTTGTGTGCTGTTGGAGATTTCAATGAAAATGTGTCGATTTGTTCGGAACGACAAGTTATGACATGGCTCGCTCAGCGAAAACAATTCAATATAAAAAACAGGCATCGTTGAGCTTGCCTGAACACCACTCAAATGTGAATTTTACATGAACACTGCCATTCGACGACAAGTATTTATTTATTTGGTTTGTTTTTGTTTTTGTTTCATGATATGAATATTGTGCACGAAGTGGATGGGAAATCTCGCTCTTTTTTCTGTTGCCTCAGTTCCAATGGACTAGAACGTTCAGCTCATTTATTTATAATGCCTTTCCAAAATAAAATTTGACTATTTTTCGATAAAAAAAAAACAATACTAATGGACAGCTTCGTATATGAAAGATTTTGAAAATTATGCAGATCCACTCGAAAAAAATTGTATTGAATTTTTTCTACCGAATTCTGGGCCCGCTGATAAATGAAGTATCGGATATAGCTCACGAATACACTCAAAACCCCATCAGAACATGATGTTGGTTGAATGTGTATGTGTAAATTTCGATCGCTTTTGTCGCCGTTCTCTTCCTAATGGTTATGCACATTTTTTGGTTCACTTCACGCGCGCGAGAGTAGAGTTGGTTAGCGAAAAATCTAGAAGATGATGGCAATGATATAAAACTTTTAAGCAAATACAAATTGTACCATAAATAGTGCATAATTTTCGTGTGGACTGCATTATTTCTACCTTTTTTTCACTCGATTTATAGACTTGGGTCGGGGAGAGCATTATTTTTTATTTCAAATTGTCATTAGAGCAGAAAATGAGTGTGAAAAAAGCATGCTGTGATAGAGGAGCATGCGAACAGAGAATGCGAGAGAAAGGGAGAACGAAATTTTTTTGGAAAAAGAATAAATTGCGAGGAATAAATATCACTTGCTGTGATAGAGGAGCATGCGAACAGAGAATGCGAGAGAAAGGGAGAACGAAATTTTTTTGGAAAAAGAATAAATTGCGAGGAATAAATATGTTTAGCATTAAATGCACTTTAATTTGTGTACTTTTGCAGCGCGAATAAGATGAATGACATCGGGCACAAACGGCGAAGTGTGGCGACAAACGCCCGTGCACGGGCGGACACAAACGGACACGAGCGTACACGTACGATCGGGTATCAAGAGTTTAAAATCAAAGGAAAGAAAAACAATTCACTTACTTTGTATGGAAATTCACTGCCTTTGTATTTTACTCGAAAATAGCGAAATTCCACGATTGAATTCTTGTTCAATACACTTTAACACTATTGAAATAAAGAAAACAAAACAAAAAGAAAACCATCACTATTGAACAATAAAACAATTTATTGTATTATTAGAAATAGCACTTTTGATCGAAGAATTTTCCCAAAATGAATACTGTCGTCTCACACACTACAAGAAAACTTAATTGCACGTTTTTCTCTCACTTGCAATTAATCTGTTTTTAATTTTTTTTTACAAATAAAATGAAAAAATTTAGCCAAATTCACCGATTCAATTTTTTTCTAATTCATTCATTTCGACGGCATTTTGTTTCACACAATTCACTAATGTACAAATGGCTACTTTTCATCGCATGTTCGATCCCGTAACTTTGCCACGCACACACGCGCAATCGACGACAAACAAAATTAACGGGTCTGACGCAAGAAATGCAACAACAACAACAATGAGAACAGCTACGTTTGGGAAAAAATAGAACGACGAATAAAAATATTTGCTAATTTCAACGTAATTTTGGGTTTAAGCTTTGTTGAGAAATCGTCTCTCATTTTTTTCGAAAAAAAAACCGAAAATGTGACTCTGATTGACGACTGATTGATCTTTTTTCTTCAATAAATTTCATGCGCGAAACAAACGAATTCATTCAACGAAAAAACGCGGAAAAAAACAAACAAAAACACGCATATTTTCACATAATGAGATGCAACACGAGATAAATTATCAGTAATTGGATAAAAAATTAAGCTACAACTATTTTTTCGTAAATTTTTCTAACAGACTCTGTTAGCTCCAAAAATTTGCTCTCTTCACGGCTTGAGAAAACTCACTCGACTAAGGTAGAACAGCCACCGCACAAAGGTTCTTGTTTGCGGTGAACGACGATAGCGGTAAAGACATACTCAGCTCGGGCTGAATGTCATTGTATGAATACGAAAGTGAGAGTGTTTCTGGTGCGTTGCTCGCACACAGATTGTCTCATCGCACCACACCACCACAGAACAAGAAATTTTTTGTTCTGTAATGCGCAAAAGGCTATGTGTGCGTGCCCCTTTCACTTCCGCATTCCAATGATGCTTTGACTGAGATTCTCTCTCCCTATATATATCTCTTTCTCTGTCATTCCACAAAACGTTATGCGGTGCACTTGATTTTTGTGTGTCGGTCGAGTTTTTGTTTGAAAGCGTGCATCGATTTTTGGAGCTATCAAAGGTTTGTAAAAATAATTTAAAAAATCACTAGATTGAAATACATTAGAATTAATTATTTGAGTATGAATTGAATCATAATTTGATGAAAATCAGTGAATAGCATTTCGAAAACGCAACATTGAGCATAATTCGTTGAAGTTTTTTTGCAAAAATTCGGCGCAACAACAACAACTACGCAATTAAATCGGCTTTGAGAACGAGCGAATTTTAAATGTGTTGCATTCTAATTCACATTCGTCTTCTTGCTACCATTCGATAAAAACACCAAATTTTGATACATTTTTTGCCATCGATTGTCGTTTTTTTTCTAAGCATAACCATTTGCCTTTAAAATCAATTGAATAATGCATGAGCAAGAGAAATTGTGAGGCAAATGTATTGTCGTAATTCGCAGTCAAGCCTTCCGAATGCAACGATTTTCGGATAAAAATCGCGTGGTGGATGTTTTGAAATGTGCTAGTAACATGCTCGGCGAGCTAAAAACATCGCTGTTATCGCCGATCGGCGATGTAAATTATACATCAAAACCAATCTGTCGCTTAACAAGAGCGTTGAAATGTGCCGTTGCGTTCACCACCCACTGCATTTTTACGTAATTACTGCAGTAATTACCTGCTGCAGTGAACTATCGTACAGATTCGTACCGATATGCCATTGGAAGACACGATTCCATTGCACGTAGCTCTCGTAAATTTAGTCAAACAAATGAGATGACACTTTTTCATTCTCTTTTTTGGAAAGTGAGTCGGTGTGTGGTTGCCGAATTATTTTTTGTCACTCAGCAAGAGATAGTCAAACGGTTTTGCATGTTTGAGTGTGTTAGTGTTGCGGTCTGTATGAGTGTGAAGAGCGTATCCGAGGTCCGAAAGATGAAAAAGAAAGTGTGACTGCGGGTCAAACATTCAGAAAAAATAAGCAGCGGAGACGAAAGAAAAGGATGCAATTTTGGCTAGATAAATAATCATGTTAATTGTTTTATAAACACGCTTTTTTCCCTCTCGATAGAGTGGCATAACTGTTGAGCGGCGTGTATCGAAGCCGATGCGGTTTGACTGTGTATTAGTTAGATATGGGTGCGGTCAACCGGAGTTGTGTTGCGAGGGTGAGAAAGAGAGAAAAAGAGAAAGAGAGACAGATAATGAACGCTCGAACAATGTAATTGTTTCATCTGTGTTTCATTAACGCGAGACACACAAACGAACCTCGTCGATAAAACGACAATCGTTTTAAAAAACATCGATGCTCGCTCAATACACACAAACACACGCAAATGAACCATGAAAGATGTTCAATTCTCGTGGTTGGCAGGGCATGTTCTGTGGTAGCAGTGACAAAAATTCCCGTTAATCTCATGTCGTTTCGCATCGCAAACATGAGAAATCATGTAACACTTTACATTGACTCTTCACTATGTCATTTGTCTCAATTCATTTTGATGTGCACTCAGCTTCATCGTTACAGCACAATTCAGAGCGTTGTTTGCACATCGATTCCAAACAATTGGAAAACGATTGTTTGTTTCATCATCAACAATTTGCGATTAGCAGTTTGTTTTTAAACGAAAATATTTATATTTTCTGTCGAAGGAAAACATCATAAAATATCTCTCCGTTTGACATATTCTGTTTACATTTTTTTCGTTGGCGTATAACATTTCACTGCGCACCAAAGCCGTTGAACTGGTAGTAAATCGATGCTCAATCGACTGGCATTTGTTGGCAACGCATTTAATTCTTTAATGAACCTGTAAAATGGTTCGCTTGAACCAAGTCGTTTCTCTATTGGAATTTTTATGTCTCACTCAAAATCAATCGCACCGGTCGATGTCAACGCGACGTACAGCCCGTACACAATGCTCGAGAAGTGTTGCGAACGAAGGAACAAAAAATATCTAGTCGATTCGATATTCCAATTGTCACACGGACTTTTCAATGGAAATTATTCTAATGAGAGGAAACCAAACTAATCGACCAAATCAAAATAGAGGTTAACTATTTTCGCATACACAAACACAGAGACATGTGCACGCATGCAAATGCCCAGCTGACATAAGATACCCAACAACAGATTCGCGAAATTTTTATTTTTCGTTTGTTTTTCTGCACGTAACACAAATTATTTCATGAACCAATATCTTTGCTTTGTTTTTGTTATTGTTGAGCCGAAAAAAACGAATATTTGCAGTGCCAAAGTCATACAAAGTGCCGAATGAAATCGATTCCAAGTGTGTGATATCGATATATATATATATATATATACTTCATCTCGGTGTGTTGTTATTGTCCGTTGAATGTCTGTCCGTACGTAACCGTCCGTGCCCGTCCGTGGAGTTAAGTCCCTGAGCCGAGAACGTCAGTATGTTTGTGTTCGTATGTTCGCGAGCATTCCTAGCTAATTTATGCAATGGTTTATGGTCGCAATAGCAATAAATGTGGCAATGACAGCTTTGCTTCTATACGTATTTACGTAAAATGTTTATTTATTTACTTAATATGCCGTTCCAATTTTGGATTCGCATTGAAATCCGAAAAAAACACAGATAGACGCAGTTCTCCCCCTCTTTCGATGTTCGAAAAAACATATCTCTGGTGAAACAGAAAAAATGCGGAATTTTTCGATGGAATTTGCATTTCAAACTTTCATTACCTTGTTTATTACGTTGAATTCATAATTGCGCTGAACGCGTTTGTCTTTACTTTCGTTAGCTCTCACGGCAATAGTGATTTGTCTACTAAAGCAAGCTTGAACGTGTCTGTATCAGAGTTTTTTTTTGTAACCAGCTGATGTGAATTTTTAACGTGCTGCACTTTCCTAATTTTCAATCGGTTGAACATGCGACACATTGGTTCACTGCTTTTACTTAAAAAAGTTTATCGCGTCATTTGCGGCTGACCGACGATCGCATGACAAGCGCAAAAGATCACTTACTTTTTTCATACGTGGATCGCTGTCAATCACTTGACAACCGAATTGTTCGTTTACATCGTTTGGATTTATCATACCACACAAACACGCACGCATGTTCATGCACACAGAATGGAAATAAATAGACAAACAAAATAAAATTCTAGGGGAATATCACGAAAAAATATAGTTGTAGTGTTGAACATTTTATTCAATTGATTATAAAAGAACTTTTCGGACGGACGGACGGACAAAAACGACTTTTTTCATTTTTGGTCCGTGTCCGTTGACAGCTTTACTCATATAGAACTGCTATACTCCTCTGCTTTATGCGGATCTTCATTCGGCCAAAAAAATATAAGAAGAAGTAGTATAGCCGAAATGCAGGCACAAACATGTTTTTTTACTCTGCTTGTTTGCTATGAGTTTTTGAGCGCACATTGAATGGACAGTCATTTGAGAAGTTGCGAATTGTTCGTTGTCCGTTCGTGTGCGTCTTACGATATTGTGATGCATTGCGCTACTCACAGGATTCACTCTGTGCGATTCTAAGCCCGTGATTATATTTATGTTATAATAATTTGGTGCAAAACTTCATAGCAATCTAAGACCATTTTTTTCCACTTTCAAATTTTTTCCGTCGTTTCGTCATAGGTGGCCATGCCCAGTTATGGAATATCGATTTATTGAAGGGATTCGCGGCGGTCAATTACTTCATGTTCTCTGCGAAGACATGTTGTATGTGTTCAAAGTGGAAAGAAACGGGATGAGGGAATATGTGTGCTACCAAACTATTTTGTGTACGCCGAAGAAAAATAAAACTGGCAACGTTGATCGCCTCAAATGTAATGCACGGGTTTGGATTCGCCTTGATGGTACATTGGAAAGGATGAACGTACAGCACACACACCATCAGGACCATAATATGATCGCTAGGGATATGAATAATCGGGAGAATATGAAGAAGCAAGCTAGAAGTTTGCGAGAAAATCACCCAGAAGATGCCCATAAGATTCCCGTTCGTCATATATTCCAGCGTCAGATCGCCAAGTAATTTTTCAATTGTTTTTTTCTCTTAAAAGCGTCAAACGGATAAGAATGTCTGTCCGTTCGTCCGTCTATGTGCTCGTTCGTCTATTCGTTCGATTCATTTTATTCTCACATGTTTAGTATTTTTCCTTATCTCCAGCCTCCTCTATTAAATTCAGTCAGAACAAAGAATATGATTTGAAGGTGCCAAACGGAAAAAAAAACAGCAAACTAAACGAACAAATGATGTCCGTTTTATCTAAATGTATGAATACATATAACAAATTGTGAATCACGAGGACTTCTTTCAAGTGAGATATATTTGTTCATTTTTTTTTATTTTTCCATCGAAATTTGCCTAACAGAAAAAAAATTTCAATCGCGCAGACGGATTTTATTCTACCTAGATTGGACGCTTTTAAACCATCTCAATTTCGCCAAGTATAGAGATGTCAATCGAACAAATTTCGAACAAATTTTTTTTTCGAATTTCAGCCTGAAATTTTTTTTGGGTACGTTTCGAAAGATTTTGAACAAATTTTTTTTTCGAACGAACAAGTTCGAACAAATGTTCGTGTTCGAAAAAAAATTTTGTTCGAAATTTATTCGATTGACACCTCTAGCCAAGTATTCCGGTCTGATCGGGTCTTGATTTCTTTTTCCTTGTGGTGCTGAAGCGACATCTCACTGCGACAACGTAAACTACATACTCACAACAGAAAAAAGTGGCATAAGTTAAAAAGAAGAAGAAGTGCACGGTGTATACTGTAGTTAACGTTGTCGCAGTGAGACATCACTAGCAGCAGTCATTTGACGGCTTTAATGTAATCGAGGCTTGGGTCTGATATATTGAATATATGTATTTTGAAGAAATGGCGGCAGAAACACAAATCTGAATTTTCATCGAATGAAAAAGACTCTTGAACGCTGCAAAAATAAAGCATATCCAAAAACCGTTCGTTCCCTCGAAGAAATTCGTGATGAGTTCCAAAAACCTAAGATTATGGAGGATTATGGCTATAATCTTGAACAAGATGAAAAATTCTACGTTGGAACGGAGATAGCTACCAACTATGGATACGTCGTCTTCAAATCCCAATATGTTATTGATTTCATTAAGGAATCTATTCCAGCTGAATCTCGACATTATGTAATAGATGGAACCTTCGATTCTCTGCCGAAAGAGTTTTACCAGCTGATTATTATCGTGATCGAATATCAAAATGAGGTTAGTTACACTTCATTCCGTTCATTCGTTATCGTCGATCTTCCATCATTCTTTATGGAGAACAAATTCCCCGCTACCGTCCGCACGGGACCGTCCGTACGGGACCGCTCGAGAAAAATAAACAATATAGACCTATTTTAGGTTGAAAACCCCCTTTACCTCTGAAACCAATTGCATTTTTGTTGATTCCTAGTAAAAATTTGACTGTGGTAGAAACTAGAGCTGCCCACGAACCGAACTCGAACAGTTTGAGTTCGAATTTTCCTCAATTTTTGTGTTCGTGTTCGTTCTCAACGAAGCAGCGGACTTGTCGGCACACTCGTGGATTTAGCATTTCACTTGCTTTGGCGATCCGTGAGTTGCCGAAGCATCATATATGCAGTGCACTCGATATTTAACGTGAAAACCTATATTCCGTACATCGAAGTTGGCCGAGGTATGATTTCGTTTGCGCGTCGCATAAGCAATTCACTTGCGATATAACGTGAATCCCTATATACTATATATCGCAAGTGAATTGCTTACGCGCTACGCGCAAACGAAATCATACCTCGGCCAACTTCGATGTACGGAATAT
>NW_022599213.1:0-14391 GCF_009176505.1 Sitodiplosis mosellana | reverse complement strand
ATATATGCAGTGCACTCGATATTTAACGTGAATCCCTATATACTATATATCGCAAGTGAATTGCTTACGCGCTACGCGCAAACGAAATCATACCTCGGCCAACTTCGATGTACGGAATATAGGTTTTCACGTTAAATATCGAGTGCACTGCATATATGATGCTTCGGCAACTCACGAATCGCCAAAGCAAGTGAAATGCTAAATCCACGAGTGTGCCGACAAGTCCGCTGCTTCATTGAGTTCGAGTTCGGTTTGAATTGTTCGAATGTAAAGAAAATGTTTGTAGTCGTTCGAGCTCGATCCAAAATCGAACGAACTCGAAAAGTTCGTGTTCTTAAGCACCATTGGACTAAACTCGAACAGTTCGAGTTCGATTTTTTTTGAATATCTGTTCGTTCAGGTTCGGTTCGAATTGTTCGCATGAAAAGAAAATTATTCGTGTTCGCTCGAGTTCGGTCCAATCATTCGTGTTCGTGAGCACCTTTAGTAGAAACAAAAGTCAAATACTCTGCATGAACTTATAAAGAACTTGTAGAACTTCATAAAATACATATATTTTTCGGTTTTTCCAAGTGCCTCATGCATTTTTCGAAACCTTGTTGCCATATTTCAACATTTCGACCTCGGTTTAGGGTACAAGGGAGGAGTTGTTGTGGATAATTTACTTACGAGAAATCCAAAAATGGTTTCAGGAGTAAAGAGAGATTTTTTTCTATATTGGTCTTTTTGCACTTTTCGACATTTTTCGTTATTCTTCAGATATTTCCTGTAATTTATGCATTGATGACCCGTAAAACAGCGGAGAGTTACAAAGCTCTTTTTGAGTATATCGAAAAAGAGATATTCGAATTGAAACCAGCTGAGTTCATGACGGACTACGAAGATGGAATGCGTCTAGCCATCAAGACTCACTGGCCTACTGTCAAAATTCGTAGGTGTTGGTTCCACTTTTCAAAAGCAATACTGAAAAAGTGTCGTAGGCTTGGTTTGACGAAGCTTTTGAAGGAGAATGCCGATGCTAAAGCGATTAAAAAGCAGCTTGCAGCTCTACCATTGTTACCTGCAAACCAAATCGAAGAAGGTTTTGCAGCCGTGAAAAAATTCGCATCAAAGAAGAAACTTGCAAAACGATTTGGGCGCGTATTCAGCTATGTTGGTCGTTATTGGTTGAATTCTCAGGTTTGTTTATGAAACTTTGCTACTATTTATTCGTACGAAAATTGACTGGGACTATTCGGAAGTCCCTCTGCCCGTGTACGATTGACAAAATTTTCAAATGGACGGCCAGAAAGGATTTTTTCTTTTGTCAGTCCTTGTCCATTGACAACTATACATTCATAAAAAATGCGCAATAAGAGGTCAATTAATGGAGAACTTACAATCTTATATCTACAGAACGAAAGAAATAGTATTTCCGTGGCAGGATTGAATCAACGTACAACCTCACCAATAGAATCGGTCAACTCAGTAATTCAACGGAGTTTTCCAGATCGAACCCATATTCTGAAGTTTGTAGAGTCTCTCAATTCAAAAAGAACTCTTTGAATCGATGAAGTCAACTGATCTCTATCAGCTAATAACCGGTGAGATAACAACACCGAAATTACAACAAAAAAGAGCAGAAGATAGAGAGCGTGACGAAAAGATCAAACGGTGGAGCGAATCTTTGGCTGAAAAGGAAATTACAGTTGCCCAGTTTCTCGACGGAATGTCGAAAAGAGATGTTCTACCATCGAATATATTTGAAAATGAAGAAGAATAAACGGCAAGCGCGACAACTTCCCCGCTACCGTACGTGAGCGTCCGTACGTGACCAAAAAAAAACAAAATTTTCACTTATAACATAACAATAGAATCATGCACACACAAAACAACATTTTCGAAGCATAAAAGTTGAAGAAATTACATAATTACTTTGTGAGCCAATGAAGGCAATGACCAAATAATTAAATACAATAAAATTTTCCGCTGTTAACGCAAATTGTGTTTTGCCAATATAAAAATACTGTCTTATTATTATTTATAGCTTATTTTTATTGACAGATGTGAACACCTCAATTTGTTTGTATGTACGTGTCCGCCCGTACCCAAGAGATCGAATTTGTATTATCCGTCCGTAAAATGTCCGTAAGATGTCCGTTGTCCGTCCGTGAAAATAATAAAATTGCCATTATCAACGCAAATTGCGTTTTTGGTAATTGTAAAAATGCTGTTTTTTTTATTTACATAGTTTTCACGTACGTGTCCGTCCGTGCCCGTCCGTCAAGGATGTCCGTCAAGGTCCGTCGAATGTCCGTCAAATGTCCGTCAAATGTCCGTCGAATGTCCGTCGAATGTCCGTTGAATGTCTGTCCGTACGTGACCGTCCGTGCCCGTCCGGGGAGTTAAGTCCCTGAGCCATACTTCAGCACAAACACCGCAGATTGAATTGCCACCACAGCGCAGATGCGTTTCGCATCTTTTGAACCTTTTGTCGCAGGACTTCGAGCAAAAACACTTAGCCGATCGCCCTAAACAATTACTTTGTAAATCACTCGGAAAATTACACACGCTTCGGGTATTGACTCATCGTAGTTCTAGAGCCAAATCCATTACGCAAACCATATTGGGTCGGTGCTTGAAAGTTCCCTGTGAGACGCGTTGGAATTCGAGATACGATGCTGTGAAGCTGTGCTGTGACCCAACAATTCAGCCCAATTTGAATAAATCAATATTGGAATTAAAATCAAATCTAAGTTGCCCGTCTGCACGAAGTCTCGAAATATTAGATAGAAACGATTTCGTAGTAATCGGTGAATACGTCAAGGTGATGGAGCCTGTCGCAAATTCCCTGGATGCAATGCAGAAAGAATTCAATAGCAGCCAAGGTTACATTATTCCAGTGTTAACAACAATGAAACATCTCATCACACAAATTGAAGAAGTGCAAGCCATCACAAAAGACTTCAAAACCGCTATGCTTGGAGCCATTCAAAGTCGGTTCCGCAAATATTCCCAAGCAAAAATCCACACTGAATTGACGTTCCCAAGCATATCTGACACTGTTCCCACACGGTTTTGAACGTCAAACCGTGTGGCTATAGTATAATAGAGTGTGAAGCCGTTTGACATCATTTTTGATTTCGAATAACCGTGTGGATGCAGTGAAAGTTTGTTCAGGTATCAAAAGTTGACATCAAAAATGGTGTCAAACGACTTCACACTCTACTATACTATAGCCACACGGTTTGACGTTCAAAACCATGTGAAAACAGTGTCAGATATGTGTAAACGCAACGTCGATTCAGTGTGAATTTTTGGTTGGGATTATTTGTACGATGAACGAAGCTCTGATTTACATTTTGCTGCTGTTACTATACCTAGCATAAAAACTAGCTACATTGCAAATGACGAACATATAATATATGTAAAACAACTATTAGTTGGTGAATGCAAAAAATTGAGAGAAGAATGTATGACATTCAGCGAAATACCAGAACCTATGCCTACTGTATCAGCATCTGATGATTTTTTAATTTCATTTACCAGAGATTCAATTGAAGGGGAGATTGAATCAGAAGTGTCTCGTTATTTATGCGACGATCGAAAATCGTATTCGATTTTAAATGAATTTCCGCATATTCGCGAAATATATTTTAAATACAACACAACTCTGTCGAGCTCTGCTCCAGTAGAACGGGTTTTTAGTCAAAGCATGATGATTTTCACTCCCCGACGCAACAGAATTTCTCCGAAACACTTTGAACAAACGCTCATTCTCAAACACAACCGGAAATTATTGACATTATGATTTGTTAATGTTTGAAATATTATTTCATCAACTTGCTTTCAAATATTTTTAGTTAATACACGAAATAAAATAAATAAATGTGAATGTATTTCCGTATTACGGTTCTATCGAGCGGCGATTTATGTGACGTTTGTACAAAATAAATTTTATATTATGTTCTCCAACAAACAGATCTGTATTTTCGCCTTTATACTTACAAAATCAGCGAAACAAAAATAAAAAACATACATTTATCTTAAAATTATCTGAAATATGCAGATAGATGAAGCACAAAAATTAAGATCTAGATAAAGATAAAAGATAAATGATGTTTTTTAGAAATATCTAGATGAAGATAAATATGTTATCTTATCTTATCTATCTTTTTTTTATTTTTCAACAACACAATGTTTTGTCAGTGAATTATTTTTGTTGTTGAGTCGGAAATAAAAATGGCGAACGGAGACATTGAAAAAGTGAATATACCGAAATTCAACGGTACGAATTTTACACAGTGGAAGTTTCGCTTGGATTTACTTTTGGAAGAAAAATCATTGAAACAGTTTGTGGAAAGTGACTTGAATTCAATAAAGGAAAAAGCAAAGAACAATGCGTTGTGAGAGAAGCAAAATGTAAGAATTTAATTGCACAAACGATCAGCGACGAGCAGCTCACGTACATCATGGATAAACCGAGTGCGAGAGAGATGTACGATGGATTGTTGAGCATGTTTCAACGAAAGAGCATAACTAGTCAATTGGTTTTGCGCAAGCGGCTGGCACAGGCCCGTAGCTAGAAGGGGTACGAAATATTTGCGCCAGCCCAACAATGTTATTCCTCTAAACGGATAACTTTCATACATGAAAGAAACAATTATTTTTTGTTTTTCAACAGAAAAAAGAACAGTCAGCTGACTAACTGAATTTCGATTCATTTCGTTCTTTATTGCTGTTGCAAATTTCAATATATTCTCGAGATGTTCATGTGTATGGCGAATGTTTATCGTACACGAATTTTTGTGTAAACATAATTAAGAGAATGCACAGCTGAAATTGGAGAGAGTTCGTTTTGAATTTTGTAAACATCAAAATACGAGTGAGTTGTTCAATGCACATTCAAAGTTCGTGGAATTGAAATGATAAATGATTTGATTTGCTGAATAATGCTATTTTGGAGTATTCAAACAATAACAGTGGCAGACGGACGACGAAAAAATTTTTTAGAACGAAAACACAGCGACACTTTTCAAAATTGCTTGAAGCAAATCTGAAGCATATTCGCCGTGTCATTCACGCTACAGTTTTTGATCGATAAAGATTGGAATTGAAAGTTGTTCAAGTTGAAAAGTAAATTGTCAAGCCGAAATGGACAACGAAGGCGAACCAAAAAAGAAACAAGCTCGCATTAGTGATTTATTTGGGAAAATCAAATTGCAAAATCGTTGTAAGTTTTGGCAAACAAAAAAATGCTATTTGAGAAAAGTGTTTGATATGAATCGTTTGGTTTCTTTCTTGTTTTGAATTTTTCTTCAGTTTCAAGTGACACCAATCAGTCGCAACAATTAAACACTCAAAGATCCACTGCATCATCTTCAACCAATATTGGCAACGTTCCACAAACTGCACCTGTAGTGTCACCTACTTCAGAGCTAAACTGTGCAGAATCCGATAATTCAAACATTGATTCAGAAACCACATCGCAAAATGCACCAACCGACCTTATACCAATTGGCGCTGATTGGAAAAAACAAGTGTTTTCGCAGAAAGATTTCCCAAAAAACGAAGAAAGGCGAAGCTTCAAGCCACGCTGGATTGAAAGTCATGAATGGATTGAGTATTCCCATAGTGCTGATGCTATATTTTGTTTCCCTTGTCGTCAATTTGGAAAAACAACGACGAAAGATGATGTTTTTACAAAGGTGGGATACAAAGGATGGAAATTGGCATTGCAAAAAGGCAAAGGCCTCGATAGACACAATCAATCCTTACAACACATCCAGAATATGGCTTCATGGAAGGAAAGAGAAGCTCGTCGTAAGAACGCGACAGAAATTTCAGTCCAATTATCAAGCGATATCATCGAAAAACGAAAATATTATGTCAAATCACTTATAGGTGTGGTAAAATTTCTCGCTGCAAATGAATTACCGTTTCGAGGTGACTGGGAAGGCAGCACCCACACCGAAAAAGGTCTGTTCACGAATCTGCTTGAATACACTTTGCAAAAAGATGCAAAATTGAAAGTATGCTTGGACGTTATACCAAAAAACGCAATATACACGTCACCTGATGTACAGAACGAGCTGATTTCTATTATGGCGGCATTGGTACGATAGCAAATTGTTACAGAAGTCAATTCGTGCGATGGTTTCACTCTCTTGGTTGATGGTACAAAAGACCGAAACAAAAATGAAATTATCTCGATCGCTGCACGTTATGTACTTGGTTCAACACCCAAAGAATCTTTATTATCATTTGAGAAATCAGAAAGCCTTTGTGCTTATCCAATGGCTGAATTTATTTTGGCAAAATTAACTGATTTCGAAATGGATTTAGTGAAACTGCTTAGCCAATGCTATGATGGAGCCAACGTAATGAGTGGTGATCATGGCGGAATCCAGACGATTATTCAACAAAAATTGGAACGGACCATCCCCTATGTTCACTGTTTCAATCACCGCTTGCATTTAGTTGTGATTTCTGCAATAGAGGATATTCAAGCACCGTCGTTGTTTTTCGGTCAAATCAAAATGTTATACAACTTTTTCTCGCGATGGAAGGTCAAACAAATATACAAAGGAACAGTTATTTCCAAGGTGATTGAGACGCGTTGGTCGGGTCATAAACGTGCAATTGATGCTGTTCATAATAACTACAGAGCAATTATCGACGCGTTGAACGAAATCAAATCAGGAACCAAGGTCAAGTTTGACGGTGAAGATATTGCATTGGCAATTGGGATTTTGAACGCAATTCAACATCCAGAATTCATTTTCATGCTCTTGTTTTTGAAAACAGTGTTGGATTTATTGGAACCAACCAATAAACTACTGCAATCACGAGAAATGAGCTATGTCACAGCAATGCCATTAATTGATTTGGTCATCGAAGAAATGAAAAAGATGCAAAACGAAGAAAACTATAATGATTTTCAAAGTAAAGCAACTGAATTTATGACTACAAATGAATTGCCACCAATCCGAGAAAGCCGAAATCGACAACAGTCTATATTATTATCTGACTATGAAGTGATGGAAACGACTGGTCAAAGAGATCCCAACCGTATTCAAACTGCATATTATGAAGTTCTGAAAGTAATGGTGGATGAAATGAATCGCAGATTTACTGAAAATTCGGGTATTTTGCAAGCTATAAGCTCTTGTAATGAAATGAATTTGCAATCACTCAAGCCTCTTTCAAGCATTGGAATCGAGTTACCCAGTGAAAATGAAATGCAAACTGCCAAAGCGTATATTGACAAGAAAAGAAGCGAAGAAAATGCTGATAGCGCGATATTGGAATTATTGCAACCAGTGAAAGCGGCATTCCCAACGGTGTATAAACTGTACTGTTTGATATACACATTCGGCTGTAGCACATCAGTTTGTGAAACATCATTTTCTGCATTATCAAGAATTGATATCGTCAAGCGTTCATCAATGAATAGCAAACGTTTATGTGATTTATCTTTCTTGGCGTATAACAAATATGTACTCAACAATATGTGCGATGAAGAAATAATGCAAAAATTCAATAAAGCAAATCGACGCATATTGTTCTAACTTTCATCTTCTTATTTTTTGAGCAAACCAAAGAGTTTTCAGCCATTACAGTATCATTTACTAATTCGAATTTGATGTTATAAACAACATTTGACAATTTTATGGAAATAAAGCACACAAAGAAAAAAAAACACCTTTTAATTTAGTCACAAATTCTGTCCACCCTTAAAATTATAAAACAAATTTTGAGCCATCTCAAAAATCGGACGAGCCAGCCTTCACTTCAGATTCTGGCTACGGGCCTGGGCTGGCACTCATGAAATTCGACGGTGATGACATGCATAAACACTTTGCGAAATTCGACAATATTATTCGTGAATTGCGTTTGGCCGGAGCCAAGCCAGAAGAATCGGATCTCATTGTTAGTTTATTTCTCACATTGAACGAGAAATATGATGCTTTGATTGAATCGCTCAACGGAATGGAGGAATCGAAGTTGACATTGGCGTATGCGAAAAGCAGACTACTGGATGTGTTTGCGAAGCGGAATAGCGGTACAAAGCAAACGCAATCGAATGGGGCATGTGCAATGCAAGTGAAAAATCCGAACATTGTTTGTTTCAAGTGCGGTAAAAAGGGTAATATTAAGTCACGGTGCAGAGCCTCAAAAGATAAAAATTCGAAAGGAAATTCATCGGATAAGGAATCCAGTGCGAATTCCGCAACAAAAAGTGGTCCGGAAGAGCATTCAATTTTGTGTGCGGTAGTGTGTGATGAGCACACAGTGAGCGCGAACAAAGCGTACTGTAACGGGAACGTAAACAAGGCACACACAAGTGAACAAACGCAAGCGTTGTCATCGGAGAAAAATGACGCATCGGAAATAACGTTTGTTATGGACTCTGGAGCAACGGATGACATGTGCAACGAAAAACGCTATTTTGATAATTTGGTTAGCATTGATGGAATCAATATTTCTGTGGCAAAGAAAAATGAGAAAATCACAGCAACGGAGCAAGGTGATATTTCAATCAAAACATTGTTTGATGGTGATTCCAAGACGAAGAGAATACCGAATGTGCTGTATGTTCGAGATTTGAATTGCAACCTTTTATCGATTCGGAAGCTAGCGAAAAGAGGATACAAAATTGTGTTCGAGGGCGATTGCGCTTACGCCTCGAAAAATGGAAAGACACAATTTGTGGCGCATGCAAATGGAAATCTCTATGAAGTGACGTTTCACGTGGATTGTGACGTATTTGCTGGGGTAGCAGGTGAGGACAACTTGAAAAGTTTTTCTCAGGATTTATGGCATTTTCGATTAGGCCATTTGAACGTGTTCGATATGAAAAAGTTGATCAATCATGGAATGGTTGAGGGCATCGGACGACTCGATGTAAATACAGACAACAAGTTCTGTGAATCGTGTGTTTTAGGAAAACAAACGCGATTACCGTTTGACAAACGAGGAAATAATCGATCGACACGTGCATTAGAATTGATCCATACGGATGTATGTGGGCCCATTTTGAAGAAAGCCTACGATGGATCTTGGTATTTCGTATCATTCACAGATGATTTTACGAAAGCGAGCATGATCTTTTGCATGAAGCAGAAAAGTGAAGTGTTCAGCAAATTCAACGAGTATGTTGCGATGGCAGAAGCGATGCACAACTGTAAAATCTCGAAAGTTCGTGCGGATAACGGCGGTGAGTACGTCTCGAATGAAATGTGAAGGATGAATATCCGATGGTGTTGTGCTCGACAAAGACTTTGTGTCCGACTATTTGCTTAATTTAAATGTTGCTGCCAATGGATCTGATGCAAATCAATCAAGTGATTTCTTTGACTGATTCATCGGATGACGAGCACGAAAAGTCAGTTGTTTTTGTTAGTAAAGAGAAGCCGCCTGAAACTTCACCGAAAACAGTATGTCTTGCTTTGCGAGCGGAAAACAAGAAGCTGAGAAATCGCGTGCATCAAATTGAAGTGAACATGACAGCCTTGCAAAAGCGTGTCGACAATGAACAACAAGTTGCCAAACCGATCGAAATTGATTCACTACCTGAAAATTCCATATTGACCGAAACTAACGCACCAGCTGAAGATGTTTTGGATAGTTTGGACGATTTGAACGGTTTGGATATTTCAATTGATCAAGATTGTATGCGTACTGGATTAGTTTGTTTGTGGATTGAAAGGAAAAAATTTCGAGCGATTGTGTGAGGAAGACAAAAAATTGACCGTGGCTGATGCATTGAAAAAGGCATTGATCGTCGAATCGAAGTCGACGGTGAAACAGAACGACACCGAATGTGAGGTTAACTTCGTGCAAAAGCACCGCAAAAGAGGCAACCACAACAACAATGGCAAGGAGGAAAACAAAGAGAAGGAAGAGTGCAAGCATTGCGGTTGGAGGAACCACACCTCGGAATCCTGTAAATACAAGACAGCCAAATGTGACCGGTGTTCATCCATTGGGCACATAGCAACCGTTTGCAAAGCTCGAAACAAATCAAAGGAAGTTAACTTTGTTTCACCTTCAAAAAATAAGGATGGAAATTTTTTTTCTAATTCAAATTTTTTTCCCAATACAAAATTGGTTTCTAATGCGAATGTTGATTATTCACAGTGTGAAAGCGAAGGACAATTTGGCATTTACACGATGGAAGAAGAGAGTGAAATGGCAGTCGATTCATCGGACATGTACCATGGTTCAAGGGCTTACGTGCTACCAGTTGGAATCACCCGGCAATATTCTGTCAATTTTTCCAAGGGCAAATCACACAAAAGTAATAGAACGTGGAAAAAGTAATACAACTTTTTAGTGAATTGCCCCTTGAATTTCTCTATGTAAAACATGGAGTGTGAAATAGTAGAGCGCCACTAGTGGAGAACGGCAGAATGCGAAAGAAAAAATTTCAAATTTGTTCGCGCTCAAATTCACTCCGTCATATTCATTCTTGTTTTGATGTCGAAACAGTGAAAAAAATAATAAAAAAATAAAAAAAATAAATTTGAAATGAAATAAAATACAATTTAGATTAAATCCGCACATATTTTACAATAATCCATAATGGTGACGAAATATTATGAAATATTGCGAAATCATATGACAAACAACAAAACATGTAAAATATGTGCGGATTTAATCTAAATTGTATTTTATTTTATTTCAAATTTATTTTTTTTATTTTTTTATTATTTTTTTCACTGTTTCGACATCAAAACAAGAATGAATATGACGGAGTGAATTTGAGCGCGAACAAAGGCTAATGCGAATTGAATCCTGAATCTTATTATAAAATTTAAAAGGCTATCATGTGCCATCATATGCCGCTTGAATCGCTACCATCGCCACCAACAAAACCGTTATGAGTCTGACTTTTTTTCAATACAAAATGATCCGTAAACATCTTCTAATGAAAAAAAGTTAGAATAAAATTGTAAATTCCATTTCTGAACTCACAGTTTATTTAAAAAAAATTATTTGCATCAGTGAACTTGAAAAAACTATAATTATTCCACTGCAAATGATTTCCATTTGAAGTTCGAAACTTCGCAATCAACAGCGCCATCTTACGTAAGTCAACAGATATATACTCCGGTCGCCATATTGACAAGTTACAAGTGTGTTGTCGTTTTACATTTCAAGTGGGAATCGTTTGCAGTGAAATAATTGTAGTTTTCCTAAGTTTTATTGATGCAAATAAAATATTTTTTATAAACTGTGTGTTGAGAAATTGAATTCACAACTTCATTCTAACTTTTTTTTATTAGAAGATATTTTTAGATTATTTTGTATCGAAAAAAAAAATCAGATTCATAACGGTTTTGCTTATGGCGCTGGTAGCACTGCGAACTTATTTTTTCGTTCAACATCAACCGACTGAAATGATACCTAGCGGATATGCTGGCCCTTTAAATTTTATCTCAAAATCCGCAATGGTCTTTGAACTAAGTGTTGTCATCACTCTGTAGCGGCGCTCTACAATTGTTCGCTCTCCCGTTATCATCGTGCGGTTGGAATCGATGGGGTCGAGCTGGACGTGGCGTGTGACACGGGTGCACCACTCTCACTGATGTCCATCGGAATCTTCGATCGTTTTTATGAGAGAACAAAGTTGAAACAGTGCAAATTGAAATTCACTGGCTACAGCGGGAAACGAATTCCAATTGTAGGTGAGTTCATTGCAAACGTTACTTATCGTGGCCAAAGTAATAAAATCACATTCGTGGTAACTAATACAAATACTCCGACGTTAGTATCGCGTAATTTTTTGAGGAAATTTAATTTTGAATTAATACAATCGGATAACAACGTAAATACAGTTGAAAATAATGTGAAAACGATTGAAAATTTAAAAATCGAAAGTAATGTAGATTTTGAAAATAAACGTGACGCGGACGAATTGAGCAGAAATATTGTATGCGATTTTAAAGACCCGTTACCGTGTATTGAAAAAAATAGCCGCGAGGCAAATGAAGAGAAAAATATAAATTCTAAAAGCGATCTAAATAACGCGTATAATCAATCAATATTGAGCGAAGAATTGCAAAGTATTTCTAATTTAATTGATAATTTGGATGTTAATATCATCATCGGACCGACGTTCAAAGAGAATGTAAATACATTACGGACGGTTTCGCGTAAATTAATTAAAGCCGGATTAAAATTTGATTTGGATAAAGACGAGTTCTTCAAAGAGAAAATCACAAATTTGAAAATTCGCATTGAATCTATTGTAAATGCATCAATCCTTTGAATTTCATGTCTTTTTGGATATTATGAATTATTTTTCTAAAGTTTAGGTGATTTTTCTGAAAAATTCTGATTGGAAGGAAATTGTAAATCAGAACAAGAAGTGAATTCGAATCAAGTTTTGGTTCAACTCAATCCAAATTTACCATTAACGGTGGAAATGGATTCAAGTCAGAATGCAATAGCGGGAGTTCTATCACATCACTTCAGTGACAATTCTAAAACACCCATTACATTCATAGCGCATTCACTGTCTTCGAGTGTGAAAAATGGAAGTATCATAGAATAAAATAGGCTCTCGACATTATTCTTAATAAGAAAAATGATGATAAAAATAATAAATCGAAATATTTTGATATAATTATTAGTCAAATTTTCACTAATATTCTCGGAAGTCAACAAAATACCATTAAAATTTTCGGAGATCATCGTGAAATTCAATGTGTCATCAATGGCGATTCAAATAAGCCAACCGAAACAAAACCGATAAGTTCTGAAATAATTGGCCAACGATACAAATCTTTGCAAAGTGGTTCACAGTGGCGAAATCATTGAATGTCACTTGGATCAAATAAGGGGAAGTGTTGAGAGAGAATCGAATGCACCAGTTGATACTGAAAACAATGAAATCAGTAAGAGTGAGGCAGTTGTGCCGAAACATGACACGGCAGCGCCGATGGATGCAACTGCGATAGTGGAAGAAACTCGGAAGGATGGTACAATTCAACCGAAAAACGCCAAGAAACCCAAACGTGCTGCACACCGCATGAAGATGAGAGCACGCAATAACAACAAATGATTCAAATGCTGCAACTAAGCAATTCATTTTCATTCGAATTTTTTTATGCAATTCATTTTTTTTTCAATTCAGTATTTTCTTCTAACATTTTTCCCTTCTGGAAGCAATTTACATTTATTTATTGTAAACACAAATTTCGAATCGATGTAATATTTCCAACTTAAGGAGAGAGATGTTGTGTATGCTTGATGTAAATACGAATCTACTTTAACACTCAACGAAACTAGTACTACTGTTTGTGCTGACAACGACTAACCAACTTCATGTTAATCGAAATGTATAAATGGCGGTTTGACATATAATAAAGTGCTCTTTCACTAACCACCACTCGAGCGTAATACATTACAGGAATGATTTACGGTATTTCGATCCTGCTCCACAAAAATAAATGCCTGATCCAACGTGTTCGAATCTACCGGCAATATGTTGCATTTTAATTTAAGGAAACTGTTCAAATTGGCGTTGCCTGAAACAATATGTCTAAAACGCATAGAAACAGTATCGCATAAGGCAGTTATCGCATAATTATCGCGCGATAATTGTTTGCTTGCGTGGCCGCAATATACGATACTTGAATAGCTGTTGTCTTGCCAACAGCCATTCAAGTAATGTACACCGCGGCAACTCAAGCACGATAATTTTATGATAACTGCCTTATGCGATACTGTATTTATGCGTTTCGGATACATTAGTCTGAAATTCATGCAAAGAATTGAAACACATCATTTGTTGTTTCATTTTTTTCCCTTGGTCCAAATGGATGATTTTTTGAACATTGAGGTCTTTGTCGGAGTTGCACCAGCCGCACACAATGTGGTCGTATTTCAGAATTTCCCGACTTAAGTCGAGGCGTCTGCGGTGATCCATATACTGTTATTGATCCATTCCTTCCCATGTTATCTTTTTGATGGCCCAAATGTCCCAGCCACTTTGAACCATATCTTCTTGTTCTTGCGATAACAGGTAGGCAACTTGAAGCGGGCGGATTTTTGCGGAAGGACCAATTCTGTTCGGGGTAATCATGGTGTGCGAAGAGCGCATGACCATTCTGGCCGTGAGCCATGGCTCTATCGATGGTATGTTTACACACCGAGCCACTACAATAACTGTAGGTGCTTCTACAATTATTTTCTGGCCATTACAATACCACCAAATGCAGCACCTCAAGTGTACCATCATGGTATGCCACCAGCATCAGGCCATCAACCAGGCTATCCACCACCGCCAGGAAATCCATATGGGCCACATGGACAAAATATCTATCCAGGTAATTTCCAACAGACATTCACTGTGGCTGCATATATAGCTGAGCTATTTACAAATAGCTGGCTGTTTGGTAA
>NW_022599212.1:698-1001 GCF_009176505.1 Sitodiplosis mosellana | reverse complement strand
AAAATAGCCGACAAAATAATTCCAAAATGTGCCGAAACGTTCCATTTCGGGCCGAAGTTTTTCTAGTTTAGGCAGATACCTGTCGATTTTGATAAGAAATCTTTCAAGTAAAAGCAGATAAATATTTCAAATATGGTCCGATGTTTTTTCGCTTTGAGCCGACAATTTTCTAAATTAATCAGATATCGATTTTTTCAAGAAATATGTCAAATAAAAGTATATTCATAAGATCCGATTTCAAATCCAATTATGAACGAAGACAAAAACAAAAACATTACACATGTAACAGCGACATACAAGTGC
>NW_022599212.1:0-688 GCF_009176505.1 Sitodiplosis mosellana | reverse complement strand
GCATTATTCATTTGACCGTTCATGTGAGCTAAGTATTGTCATCGTTTTGTTTTGTTAAAATTGGCCGTTTATTATTATTTAATAATTATCGTACTTATTGTGAAAGTGGTATTGTGATTGTGGAAATTGTGTTGCAAAAATGGAAGAAAAAAGACGAATGAACACACGGAATCATGCAAAAAAATCAGCAACAACGAACAACGAAATAGCTGTTGGAATCAACGAGCCTGCTGCTGGAACGAAAAGAAAGCGAATTGATTCTGTCGAGGTATGTTCTTTTATTGCAAGTGACAGAATTTTTTCTTTTCATTCAATCATTATTCAATCATCATTCAATCATAAACAAAATTCATCGAATGAATCGAATGAATTTTGTTTATGGTATTTTTTTGTTTGACCTATTTATTCACCGGCTTTGCTATGTGTTGCATGCACCGACGGAGAGATGGACAAAAGAGGGACACGTCAGCAATTCCAATACATAATAATTGCACAGCATCTCCAGTCGGTGCGGTTGCTTGTATGTAACAAGACGACAAAATATGATTTGTGTGTATTAGATGCGATATTTAGCATTAGAGTAGTATCTAAGAAGAAAACAATAACAACAAACAGAGAAGCACAGACGGTCTCTGTGACGGTAGCATTAAACATGTATTGAGTTTGTTGATCCGTATCGATCTATTTG
>NW_022599211.1:3982-14928 GCF_009176505.1 Sitodiplosis mosellana | reverse complement strand
GAATAGCATTATTGAGCATTATTGAGAATTCCGAAGGATTATTTGGGATTATTTTTGTACTAGATTGCATTATTTGAATTATACAAATCTAGCACTTTCCCCCTTGACCTAGCACTTAAAATCTTCTTATAATGTTCCTCTACAATATTCAAGGCAAAAACTATAGCACACTTAACGATATACTGTATTTTTAAGGGCGCAAGGCGCTGAAAATTGGACCAACCGTCTTGTTTTTGGATTGATATTTGTACAAAAAGTGCTTTAACTTTGGGTAGAATTGAGATATCGAGACAATTGGAGGCTCAAATGAAAGGTTTTGAGATCCTTTATCACAATCTTTGAGGAGTTTATTACTACAAAATTTGTTGATTTTTGGGAAAAACGCGTCTGGAATATGCTGAAATTGCCCCGGTGCCATATCTCAAAAACTAGAGCTGCCAGAACAAAACTAATGGTAGATTCGGATTCAGCGGCCCCAGAAAAAGATTCATACGAAAACCTACATATTCTTTGTTTTCATACAAAACACATGTCTGTTTGCCCTGATCTGATTGTGAAAGTGTGTCCTGAAGCTTCTAACTCAAGGGATAATTCACTAAAAAGTTGTATTACTTTTTCAGCAGCGTTGTATTACTTTTGAGTGATTTGCCCTTGTTCTAACTAGTATTTTAATCAAACTTCAGCGATTAAATTGAAAAATCACTTTTTTCGGCCGCCAACACCGTCACTTTCAGTGTATGTTGTCGTTCCAGACGGCGTGCATAGCCCAAGCGGAGTGTGAAATGGTAAATACACTCAATAACGCTCAGCACTTCCAATCTTTTCTCGTTGGTTGTCCTTTTCGCTTCGACACAACACGTTCAACTAACTTATTTACAAACACATTACCTGGAAATGGATCCAAGGTGAATAAAATTGCCAAGAAATTTAATGCCTTCATTTTCATGTTAACAAATGGAAACTCCAATCTTAACTGTTAACAATTGTTGATTAAATGTATTTATTTTCTTGAAAAATTAATCGAATGTTTTATTCTATTTTGAAAATTTTAATTGATTTTAATCAATCTCTTTATTTCGGGGAATAGAACAATTGAAAAAAATGTCATTATCCGGAAATAAGTGGGAACAGAGCTTTGTTTTACTATTCTGCATTTTTTTTCTTCAAGTTCATAATTTTAATAAACGCCCAATGATCGCCGACCATAGTACATGAACCGAACCGTAAATTTAATGAAATTTATCATAAACACCATTATTCCAGTGATTGCTGACTATCTTGGGTTTTTCGGCAAAATTATTACGCCGAAAACTCTTTTATTTTTTAATAAAAAAAATCAAAGATTTAAGCATTTGAATTCAACCTTAGCAACTTCAATTCAAATTACCATTGATAAAATTATTGCATGTTATCATAGAAAATTCAATATGCACATAGGAAATTTTTTCACTGATTGGATCAAATAATTTCTAGAACAATTCTTTTTTACAAGCTATGAAAAATATTCATATTTATGGATTGAATGATATGATCATTAGAACAAAATGCTGGAACTTCATTGCCCTATAATTTCTAGTTTGTTATCTTGGTCGCTCGGGTTCAACACAAGCAAGTGCTAATAAGTAATTTAATATGAAAAAAATAAATCAGTTGGCGATAAGAAACATTTGAACAATGAACAGAGAATTTTTGTAGTTCAATCCTGAAGCGACATTCAAATTCGATGCGATGAAAATGATCTCACATTTTATTTTTGGAGATAAATTAAAGATAGAAGCAATCTACATTGTAGTTTGGTTGGAAAAAATATTTTTTATAATTATTACACTGTATAGAGAATTTTATCGACTGAATTGAGGAACAACTCCTTATTTGCTTGGATACGTAGTGAAATATTAAAAAACAATAGAATTAACGACGAAAAACAATGAAAATCACTAGTATTTTGAATTTTCGCAATTAAAAAGCAATTGAACAATTTCGTATCAGCTGTAAGGAAACAAAAATATCTACAGATCTCGTCATTTTTTATCGCGAATTAGTTCGAAATCAAGGCATTCAGAGCGACGCCAAAGTCATGGCTATATTATTCAATGCCAATTCGATTCTTGCCTATTTTGCAATTCCAAATCGCGAACAATGACTCCTGAACTTCAAATATCAGACTCGTGCAAATATCAAACATTTTTTTCAGCAAACGAAGCAGTCAGCATTAGACGGCAATCTAAAAATATTGAAAGCGCAATAACGAAAATTATTATTGTTGCTCAATTTTCATTTGGCTACTCATTGAAATCTTGGAAACTCATTTGTGCATAATAAACAACGGATTTTAATCTATTTACGCATTTAATTTATTCATGCATTTCCATACAATTCGATCAGCGGCGGCCTATTAAATGTTAATCACTGCCAGTTGTGCGGTATTTTGTTCGCTAATTAGTTCGTGCACTCTGCACTGCAATTATAACACGAATTTTGAATAAATTTTCTCCCGCTCGCCACAAGCCAGACGAACGATTCTATGAACAGTCTGAACAATGTATAAGCTTATACCTGGAATCAACTCTATGCATTTGAATGTAGCCATTTGGGCACTCGCAATACAAATAATAAAATTTACCTAACTATTCCGTTAAATTTACCTAAACGTGCCGGTAAACATGGTTGAGCCGCTATACTTCGCGCGTGTCGAAATTACAAATTGCACCAATACTACTAGATTCGAATAACTTCAATTCTAGCTTCGAACGTGCCTAAATGAAACTTTTAGCACCTTCATTAATGTCAAATTGCTGTTTTTATGAGAATTGATCATTTATTATGACACAACTTGTATGATGTAAGAGTCTAATGATGGTCCAAAGTGTTCACTTAATCTATACACAAAATGAAATCTTTTTGTTCAGTAATGTTCTTAGAAAATTCGCTACTTGGTTCCGTCAAATGATTCGCTTCAATTAATTTCTGATGATATCATCTTCATTTCTTGTGGATAAATTCGTCTTGATTTCGTTAATTCAGTAAGACACAGCTCATCCCAATTAAGTCGATGCTAGATGAACACTCCTTATCAAATGCTCGTTCATAAATTAGAAATCTAGCTTTTTGTGTAGGAAATATGAACAATTTTTTTTCTTTTCACTTGTCAAAATATGTAAATGTGGGAATCACTTGCTGCAGTGTATACTGATTGGTGGACACGTCATTACGTTGCATTAAGTAGAGCTTCTGGGAAATGAATTCGAATATTTTTAATTATTAGGCTAGCCATTGTTCAATCTGAGAAGCAATCATGCATTGCATTTTTCCTATAAAAACAATCGGAGCGAATGATTTTCCGTCAGTCATCGTTCGTACTAAAGAAAATAGAGAGCTATCTCTTTGTCAATAGTGAATTCAAAAATTTTGTTCAATTCTAGTGAAACAAATTGTTGGATTTTTATCAATAATGAATTTTAAGAGTGCAATTGGTACATATATTAAATCAATACTTGCTTTAAATATATTCAATCCAAGTTGATTCAATCATAACGAAAACAAATGTTGTATTTTAAAACAATTCTTTTGTCCATTTTTTTTTTGCTCTGAATCAGTCCTCTGCTTGGCGATTGGAGCAGCGGTGGCTGTCGATTATTGTGGAAAAATGAGATGCGCCAAAAAACCACATGTCGCATGTAATAGTCCTGCTGCAAATAAAGTAAGTGAAACTTCGGAAGAGGACAAAAATGGTCAATGGAAGTAACCCAAAGATAACAGCCTTGCGTCGCAAGAATTTATTGGAAAAAAAATCCGCCTGCATTACAAAAATGCAAATTTTCGGACATTTTTTCTTCACATTCACCGGAAGTGCTTCTTAGTGGCTTAGCTGTAGCCCGAATGCCAAAAATAAATTGAAAAAGTCAACACATTTTACACTTAAAAGTTCAGCTGTATGGTGAAATATACAAAGAAAAAACACATTTTCAATTTTCCAAAGAAGTGTCACTGTTCAGACAAGTCACTGCACAACAGGCAAGGAGGAATGTGAGTCACATTATGTGACAAGAGGGAAAATATGTGATATATTGAATATTAGTCCAAAGACAATTTCTTCAGAAAATTGAAACCCATCGAAAACTTTACAACTCAATTTTATAAATTCCGTCAAAGGTTCGCATCACCTCGAAATGTTGTAAATCAATGAATTATTTCTAATGATAGACAGTTTCAGCTCTCTGTAAGGTTTGAAATCGCGTTATTTTTTCAGTGTTTCCAAAAAACATTTTAGAGAGCCGTTAAAAAAATGCAGTATTGCAGTGCAGTAATAGTGCATTTTTTTCCGTTTTTTCTACGGTATCAAAATAGAACACTACAGAAAAATAACGTTTTTTTTATAATCGTTTGCGGTATTTGTCGAAACGTTTGTAAACCCTAGCTCTCCGTGTATCTAAAAGTCTCCATTCTCTGTGAATCTATAAGATATAAGTGCGATGAGTGTTATTGCATTCTTAGTTATGAACAAAAAAGTTTAATTTATCAATGACTAATTGACTATATTAAATGCTCCATTGAGCATGAAATGATTCTGTATATTTCGAGTTCTGAAATTGGTAGTAGCAAATGCCTCTATATAAAGTCATCATAAAAATAATGAAGTTTTCTTAAATCGTTGACAAATTGAATTGCGCCAATAACATCTAACGTCACAAAGTTCATTCTTAATCAACCATATCACACACATTAGTTGAAACCAGTTGAAAGCACTCAGTGTAGCTGTAATGTACAAAATACGGCTAGAAATTAAAAATGTATCATTTTTCTTGACCCATCTCTTTATGTACAGTATACATTGTACACTATGTTTGCTTATTTTGTCCAAAATAAAAATAAATTCAATTAGATTTGTCAGAATAATAATAAATTCATTGTGCACAATTTCAGGGTTGGGGACCTGACTGCTCGTCAGACAAAGCATTGGTCAATATTACACCAGAGCTCCAGCAACGAATCCTTGATATACACAATAAGCTGCGAAATCAACAAGCTGCTGGAAAAACACCAAACTATGGTCCAGGATCGCGTATGGGAACACTCGTTTGGGATGATGGGCTAGCTGAGATGGCCGAATATAATGCACGGCTATGTAAATATGGTCACGATAAATGCAGAAACACTGGTAATAATGTGAAACAATAATCAAATGCTTTAGAATTAATATTTCTTCTTTTTTTAATATCGCAGAGGATTGGTATCCGGCCGGACAAAATATCGCAAAGGGAGGTGGCATGACCGATGACAAGGAAATCATTGAGAAATTGGTTCCAGCATGGTTTGAAATGGAAGCACAAAACGGTGGTCAATATGGTTGGATGAAAATGATTGAGAAGTTCCAAGGCATTGGAACATCTCACGATCCGTAAGTGAATGCATCAAAATACGTTCTACAATTTCTGAAATTCGGTAATAACTTCTGTTTTGATTTTTAGCAAAAAAGAAATTGGTCACTTCACTCAATTCGTCGGACAAGATGCAACGGTTGTGGGCTGTGCTGGTTCAAAATACACTGATGGCGAAGGACAGCAAGCAATCTTAGTGTGCAACTATGGGTTCGGAAATATGCAGAATACGTGAGTGACTTTAGTTTAACAAAATCAGTTAAAGTGATCGAAATAAATCCATTTTACAATTTCTGAATTGAATAGGTACATCTATGAAGCTGGACCAGCCGCATCGAAATGTAAAACCGGAACAAATCCTGATTACCCCGCTCTTTGCTCGGTAAATGAAGATTACACCGAAGATTTGAAAAAACGATCTGCATGGGACTTCAAACCAACTGTCAAACCCGGAGGTGGAGTCAGCTGGAATACACCCGGTGGTTGCGATGAAGATCCAACAGGAGAATGCCAGAGAATGAATTCAGATCCGGGAACATTTTTCAAAGATTATTTGAAACCAAAGGGACCAACTGAAACTAAAGTCACAATCGGACCCAATGGAGAAGTCATGTTTGAATTCCCTGGCGACTGCGACCAAGATTGTCAAGAGAAAGCACAGCAAGATTTCATCGCATCTCATCCAGAATATGGAAAATAATGATTTTCTTTCGATCTATGACAACCCTGATTTTGATGACAATGAGAAAATTTTGCACAAGCACCCTATCACACATTTTTATAAACATAAAGCATTTCCTTTTTCAATTAGTCGAAATTTCATCTAAAACTTGAAATCGTATACACCAGCATGCAATTCTACACCAAAACCTCTTTTAGAAAATTCTAGCTAGCCAAAACTATTTATCAAGTAGAAACCATTAAAAAAGTTTCACATCGACATTTGGTTTGCTGACCAAAAACACTTATATTCGGAATAAAATGCAAGAGAAAAAAACCATTTGGGCGTTTCATTAGATTTATAAATCAAAAGAATTTCTACACTGGAAATTCATCAGTTGGGGTTTTGTTGGGGCATCGAACGGCACCTCATTAAAATTGATTTCTTGGGTCTGAATGCAGTTTATACAGGTGAGTAAAAATTACTTGAAAAATATGTACGAATACCTGATTGAAAAGCACATACGTGAACATTATCCACTGGACAATAGGCATGCTTTTGTTTGAAAGAATTATTATGATTAATGCTGTTCTAAATCACCGAATATATGCGAAATTAAAATTATACGGGGATATCATATGAAGGAGGATTAGCAATGCTCGATCCACCCTAATAAGCATATTCTTCAATCCAAAAGGAACAACAGAGATGCAGTCAAATAGAGCACAGATACAATCCATTGGACATGTCGATCAGTGGCGACACATTTGAAAGAAAAAAGCTTTAGAAATTCACTCAAGATAGCGATATGTGATAATATTATCAGATGAAAAACCTCTAGACGAGGTTAAAATGGAGTGACGCTCCGTACGTGGATTTACCACTCAAAAAGACTGATACCATATTGAGTGAAGCTTTGACGCTGTATTACCTCTGGATACGAAGTTCAAAAGTGTTTTTCGCATACACTATTGTAAAAATTTATTTACAATAAGGAAAAATATCGCGTCGCGACTTTTGAATTTTGTTTCAAAGCATTTAAGCATTTTGCCGTGTAAAAGTCGTGACGCGATATTTTTCCTTATTGTAAATAAATTTTTACAATAGTGAATGCGAAAAACACTTCTGAACTTCGTATCCAGAGGTAATACAGCGTCAAAGCGTCATTCAATATGGTATCAGTCTTTTTGAGTGGTAAATCCACGTACGGAGCGTCACTCCATTTTAACCTCGTCTAGAGGTTTTTCATCTGATATCAGTAATTTTGTAAGGCTTTTTTTGGAAAAATACATTTTTATGTAAAAGTATGTCTATTTTAACTTCTTATCATTGGGAAATTGTAATTTTTTGGGTAATACATTTGCATCCACATTTCACAAGTTTTGTAAATAGCAAATTTCCACTTTTAAAAAAGTTCCATTTTCCCCTTATTGGACATTGTAAAATGTGATTAAATTTCAAAATATCCATTAAAAGAGTGTTGAAGTAATCTTAGACCCATTACTTCATTGAAACATATTAATTTCCAAAAACAAAGCAACAGTGGCTTTTTTTGGTGCGCTCGCGCCCGTGTGCAAAATTTTTTACGCGCCTTTTGAATTTTAACAGAAAATTCTATATTCCTTGTTTACATACATTACAAAGAACAAGCAAATGTTGGTCGAAAAGAAACAAGATCTGAAAGGAAGAGTGAAATGAAATACGGTGTGTTTAGCTTAGCAGCGTGAAAACTGAATAATTTATTAAACCTTCTTACTGTCTACGCAGTTTTAATGTAAAACTAAATCAAATTCTTAATCGAAATTGCATTTTCTAGCTTTGAGGTGGGCAAATTCATCAATAATTTGATCGTAATTCAATGTTTTTGCTACATCCTGTTCAATAGAAATTATCGCTAAATTGCTGAGTCGTTCCTGCAGCATTGTGCTTCGTAAGTACGTTTTGGTCAACTTCAATTTCGAAAAGGTGCGTTCTCCTGTTGCAACGCTTACAGGAAGCGTCAGGAGGATCTTGTAGGCAATGACCGCATTTGGTAGTGAGTTTTCTAATCTCTTTTTTGCGATTTCATTCAAAATGTCGATGGTATGTTCAATTTGGTGGCTTTCCATTATTTTGCCAACTATGCGCAGTTCGTTACATAATTCCTCGGCATCGATATCGGATTCGTTGTTGTGAGTCAGAGTTTCTTTCAAAAGTTTGCAATGCGTAATCAATTCGCCACTTGAATAGAGTGCGTTGAACTCCTTATACTCATAAAGAAACGCGTACAATTTGCTGTGTGAATTAATCACTTTGAATCGATCCTCAATCGATTCGGATGCAACGTCGACAACAAAATCAAAAAAGTTTTCTTTGAACAATTTTTCCGGATCTGTCTCGTTTCGGCGAGGTCTTCCTCTTCGGGTTTGTTCGAAATTCGCCGGAATTTCCAATTCATCGGCAATTTCGGTGGCTTCTGTAATAGCACGTTCATATCCGTTTTCTTTGTATTCAGCTAAAAACTGACTAATATCAGATAAGAGAGTTTCAACGCCGCTTAAATTCATGTCAATACGTTGCATCAGTTTTGATACGCGGTCAAAATTTTCCAATATTGCGTGCCATATACAGACCGAACAAATGAATTTAAAATCAATGAAGTTTATTATGCATTCCGCCTCGTACCGTACAGATGGTTCAAATGACTCAGAATTGCTGATTTCATCGAGTGTTGCAAGGATTTTATTGAGATTTCTACGAAGCGGCTTAATTGCATTTAATCGCGCCGACCAACGTGTTGTACTTAATGCTTTTGGCACCAAATCATGAATAGATGTGCAATGCTTCTTCAAAATATCCCAACGAGTAGTTGATGCTGAAAGAAAAGTGTAAATCTTCTGTACCGTAGCAAAGAAAGCACAAACTTCAATAGAGGCTGATGCAGCGTCATTCAATGACAAGTTCAATGTATGATTTGAGCATGGGATAAATACAGCCAACGGATTTATACTTTGAATTTGCGCTTGTACACCGATGTGCTTGCCTTTCATATTCGATCCGTTGTCGTATCCCTGACCTCGCATATTTTTGATTTCGATTTTGTGTTTATTTAGATTGTTAACAGCGATATCGGCCATCGCCTTTCCAGTCGTTTCGCTGACATCAACAAACTCGATAAAACTCTCTTTGATTTGAAAAAATCGCTTGTCGACATCAAAGTGTACATATCGAATAACAAACGTCATCTGCTCCTGACGACTCACGTCTGATGTGCAATCCAAAATCAACGAATAATACTTGCTTTCAATGATTTGGTCGATTATGTGCTGTCGCACTTTATTTCCAACGATGGTGATGAGTTCATTCTGTGTTGCGGGGCCTAGATATTTATTTCGAGAGCTACTTTCTAAATGATTTTTCATCACCAAATCAAATTCACCAATAGTTTGAGCCAGTTCATAAAAGTTGCCACTCGTATTGTCCGTTCCGGCAAATGCAATATTTTGTCGTGCCAAAAACATTGTCATTGCAACAAATCGTTCAAACACCTGCTTCAATTGCTTCTTTCTATCCAACAAACTCTTTTCCAATTGACATTCAATCGTAGTGTTATTCGATAATCTGTTGAATTGCTCCTTCCAAATACAGAAATTATCCAAATGACTTGCTGAAGTTTCATGACGTTGAATTGCTTGCGACAAATGTCTCCAATCTGAAAAGCCTTGACTTGCGTTGAACGGATTGAGTTGTCATTTGAATTGAAAAGTAAACAGCAAAAACAATGAACTGAATCAAGCTGCCTTGAATAAATCAACCATTCCCGTTTAACTCTTTCGTTGTTCGTGAGCGTTTAAGAATAATAATTTGAGGAAAATGTACGCCCATTCGTAATCGGAAATTGCATATCAATTTGATTTGGGCCTGTTTGAATAATACGCGTTCTCAGATTCTCTGACAATGTTGATGGAAAATTGGCCACGTCAGATATATCAATTTCCAAATCTAATCGAAAAAACATAACAATTGGATAAGTCAGTTGCCAATTGTACTTTGGAAAGGCAAAAATTGTTTCGCAAGTATAATAATGACCTGCAATCAATACCGATGCACCTAAAGATGGCGATATTTCTTCGACTTCCATCTTTTCTGTTGCTTCATTTTCCTCTGATAAACCACTTTCCATCTCTTCTGATAGATCTTTTGTATCGGACGCATTGCTATCAGTTGCTGATGGTATTTTCTCAAAGGTGCTAGCATCTTCAAAACGAAATGAATTAACAATGGCACAATTTCAAAATCACTGAAACACAAACCTTGGCTCCGAAAATAACAATCGAGCTTCCGCGTTTTTTTACGCAATCAGCCTCTTTAGCTTCTTTCTCTTCGCGCCTTTTCTTGAAGTCATACCCTGATGGTTTTTTATTCATGGTATTTTATTCGGTTGAAATTTCACTCAAATTTTTATTTATTCGCACGAAATATATTTGATATAGACACAATAGAATGAAATCAGTGCTCAATTAGACACTTGTCGAACGAATGATTCGTCCTCTGTATAATGCGACGAAATCGCAATGCGCTTATACCGATATCGAACACAGAAAAAAAGATTTGTCATCATTTTTTTAATATTTGCAGCACTTTCAGTCTACTTGTATACAAGCAAGTGTTTTGTTCGTGTGGCGTGATTCATACTTCTTCAGAACGATATCGAACTGAGTTTCAATGTTTATATTCGCTTTAATCAGCTGTTGTGAAAACACGTTGCCATTTTGAGTGTTAAACAAAAAAAACAATTTTTCGATGTTTAGTTAATTTCAATCGCTTATGTCGATACCAGCGATGACAACAAAACGTCGTAATCTCGCGCTTTTTTCCAAAAAAAAATTGCATCGCTCGTGCGCCTTCGGCGCTCTCGCGCCTTTTCA
>NW_022599211.1:0-3972 GCF_009176505.1 Sitodiplosis mosellana | reverse complement strand
AAATTGCATCGCTCGTGCGCCTTCGGCGCTCTCGCGCCTTTTCATTTTTAAAAAAATGCATAGCTCGTGCGCCTTCGGCGCCCTCGCGCCCGTGTGCAATGCACACGTTTGCTCCTATGTAAAAAAGTCCCTGCAAAGCAATAACGAATGCATTTTTATGTATCCCCCGAACAAAAATTCAATTTCAAACATTCAGATGCAAAAAATGCTGATTTACGACCAAAATTACAACGAAGTGGGTATTTTGGTGTTGATAGACTCCAATTATTTTTACGAAAAAATAGCAGTTTTCTAAGACCAAATTTGGTCATTTAAATGACATCAGAGGTCTATTTCACGTGTTTTCCGAACAAAAATGTCATTTTCAGTGAAAATAGAGCAAGTTGAAAAATTCACTTCAATCCGACCTATTTTCGACCATGAAATAGCCTCAGATCGCATTGTGACCACTTTTAATCGATTGCTCGTCGAAAATTGAGCGGATATGACCATTCGTGAGCCTTTCCAGCCAGTCAATGCGTGTTTTCGGCAGCAATTTCATCGTAGAATGCGACTCTTCGTACAAATTCCGTTCATTGATGAATTGCCTATGCCCAGAACTTCGAAATACGAATTTTTCCGGATATATGGCATATGCCATTTTGTTGGTATGGTGGCTACAAACGCTCAGTCTTTGGTAAAAATTGTCGGACTCATTTTTGAGAAATCGCCTTTGGCGCGAAATTTGAGGGGGTCGATTTTTCATAAAAATCGACTTTTTTATTTTATATCACATAAACATTGGCATGTGTGTATGGAACTTTTTGAAGGTCTTCTCAAATAATTACGGGCTGACTTTGCCCGATGGGTGTCTGAGTTGATCTAGTGTGCGAAATAAATACTTGAAAAAATCGTATACATGCAGGCTAGTGAAGCCATAGCCAGCTCTCCTGTAATGCAAATGTCAATCTGAGGACGGGTTTCGATGTGGCCCGACACCAGCTACAGTTTAGGCATATCGGCACCGGAATCTGTGGGGGTCAAAAAAGTATCCGGACACACGGACGGACGGACGGACGCACAAATCAATACTTTCATAAAAAATCAAGATCAAACTGCCAATGCCCATAACTTTTTCGCTTTTGAACCAATCGGGGCACTTAGACCGGCGTTGGAAAGGTGGCGAGGTGGAGCTTCTCTTGGAGATCTCAGACCACCCCTGGGTACCCTCTTCGTAAGATATGGGTATAGATTTGAAAATTTATCGAAATTTTCCAACCGCTTTATTTTTGCCTTGACCACACTTTAGGCATGGGGGATATGGTGTTTCCGACTATTTGGGCCAAGACCTTTCCAACGGTACCTAACATGCAGGGGTCCAAATAGTGTCCTGAGAAAAAAGCATATTTACTGTATATATTACTCGTGACGCAAAAACTGGCATTATTGATATTTGGCTTGAAATGCACAGTCTATGGTGCGTCACTTGTCGGACTATCGTCCTCCATGATAGAGACGACGTGCTTGAGATGCAACGACGCGATACTTTTTTGTTGCTTTTAAATGCGTTTTTTATAATCAATTATTGATCATATTTGGATTCTTCAAAACATGTACATGCGCTTATCTTGCATCTAAAGGCTTGATTATAATAAGTGGTTTGAACCAAAATAAATGGTCAAGTGTATACTCTGTGCTGTTTATAGATTAAATCTTGTTAAATTTTGTTTATATAAACCCTGTCGAATTCGACTCGAAATCAATCTGAATTCAAGCAAAGTCGAAGTAAAGTAAAATTAATATGAAGTACTGGCACTTTATTGCCTCAAGTGTTTTAGTCGTTTGTCTCGTCAAGTCGTTCTTAACAAGCGTAAGTCTCGAAAATTAGATTGTAAATGAAATTGAATTGGAGTTATTTATAACTGCGTAGTTTCAAAACAGATTTTGAAATCAGTTCCATAAAGCATACCTTTTACACTGAAAAATTATCTTTTCAAGGCATCAACCATCGGCAACGAAAATGTTTCAACAAGAAATAATCCACTTGTGAGGGTAGACATCCGTGATTTGGTCGCATTGGTCGATGCAAACGAAACCTTTTCACGCTTTGCAACCGATGTCTATAAACGAAAACATTCGATAAAACATGTCTTAATGTTTGACCCAAAAAACGAGTCAAATGCTTCGATTTTTGAAAGCGATGGTTTTATTTGGGTTGAACATTATGGGACAGCTTTGAGATTCCTGAAGTTTTTTGGACACTTTATTCAAAAGATGAACATTCATTACACCATAAACTACATAGCCGAAACAGATCCGAAGGAGTTGAATAGTTACATTAATTTGTATTGCTCTGATACCATTCAATCACTCACGATTGAGGGTACAACTCAGAGTCTATTGGATCAAATAACAAAACCATTCAAGGCAGTTGAATCACTCACAATTTCTACTCGTATCGAGAACATTGCAAGTTTTAATCGCATTTTTCCAGCTGTTCGTTATTTACGCTTGACCCCCGTTTATATGGAGGATAAAAGTAGCATTGAGCAATGGTTTCCGCACTTGGAGCACTTATACATACAACTGGACCAGGAAAGCTTATCACTCTCAGACTACGGGACATTACTTTTAAGAAATCCACAAATCAAAAAATTATCGATTTGGAAATGCAGTCCTGAATTTTTGTACACTGTTAACGAAATTGTGCCCAACATTACAAATCTTTCTCTCGTGGACTATAATCCCTACAATGAATCGAGCTATCGAAACACAGTTTTCAAGCATGTAACTTTCTTTTCGCTGCTAAATTCAGATGGCCATGTGCCGAAGAATATTTTCTTTGAAGAGCTCACACAGCTTCAACTGCACAGTACATCGACAGAGGACTGGATTTTATTCGCTGAGAGAAATCCTAGACTAGAAAAACTGGATCTGGCCAGAGTAGACGATGAACAATTCAAGAGGATTATTACCGTTCAAAAGAACTTGGTTGAAGCAAAATTGAGATTCGCAGAGGATGTCAGCGATGAACATGTTCTTGAATTCATACGGAACAACAGAAACGCAAGCCAAATACAGTTCACTAGACAATCGATTGGATTTGGAAAAGTAGCAGCACATTTGAATAAAAAAGGATTTGGAAATACGTTCAATATAACAGTGCATGATAATTTGTTGGAATTGAATCGACGTGCTTGAATGATTATTACGGTTCATCAACGATGAATCATCATTTCCAGTGTCAGCAGTTAAATGAAATCTATCACGAAAACATGTAACTGAACCATTGCTTGAATGACTTTTTTGATTTCCCGTGGCTTTTTTTTATCTACCGTTCATCCACAATTTGAATTCTCAAATATTCTGATAGAATAATAGATATGGTTTTTATCAAAACATATTTATTAATCGTGTGCAGTTCTATTTCATTTATTACTTTGAGTAAAAATCCAAATTGTAAAGGGTGTTTCAACAAGGACGCAAAAAACTTTAGATAAAAAAAACACATAAATTAAATTTCAATTGTCCAAATTTTAATTGTGTTATGTAGTTTGGTCTATGGCAATTATGTATGAAAGTGAATTTTATACAAACGGCCTGTATGGCGCATTTTAATTGTGGCCTGTTTAGAGGAAAAATTTCACCAAAAAATGTTGAAAAATGGCATTTTTAATGGTAAAAAAATGCATCAAATATGGACTTACACACCTAAAAACGCAGCTACGGCACTCGCGATGAAGTAATGTATCGCCAAATAGCCAAAACAATGGTCCAATTTTGTGAAATTTGTGATTTGAGTAACCAACAAGTATGCATTTGGCGCACAAATTTTCTGTCGTTTTTGAAGCTCAATTCTGATTAAGTTATTATTTGACGGTTTTTCAAGGACATTTCATTGTTGATCGATCTGGCTAAACAATTAGTGTCCCCAGCTGTCATTTAAAAGTATCAAACTCAATAATTGTCAAAGCCATTTTTGTAAAATTGGCC
>NW_022599210.1:673-15310 GCF_009176505.1 Sitodiplosis mosellana | reverse complement strand
GCCTTACGAAATGCTGAGATGCTCAGCAATCTTAAAACACATGTTTGATTTATTGTATTTGGTCTCGGACCGTCCTGAGACCGAACATTAAATTTAAAGGGAAATTTGAAATCCGTCAGGTTCAGATAAACTATTAGTTCGCAGAATATTTATGCACTTGAAATATAACATAGTTCCCTTTGACTGCATTGAAATAAAAATACTTTCAATTTTTTGTTTGCAATTCCGATAAAAGGAATAAAAATCTAAAATAATCAATGGATCAGAGAAACGCAATACCATCATGTTCTTGGCAAGATCCAAGACAGGTAAGATAGTATAAGATGATATTATTGCATATAATTGAGTTTATTAGCATTCAATTCAAGATCGTCGTCAATTGATCCTTCGGTCGACTGTAGAAAAGTATTTTATTTTCTTGGTTTACTTTAGAGTCTTGGTCACAGAGAATTTACGTACCAATATCTTATCGGAAATTGCATTGACTCGTTTGAGGACCAATTACCAACAGACTTAGATGTGGTAAAAATGTTTTGTCATGACTGGAATACAAGGAAAAGTGACAGGGAAAAAATCTCTTACATTGTCAATTGCATTGAGCAAGTTTGGAATCGTGCAGGCATACCAATAAGAGGCACATCAAGCATTCGTTTGAAAGTGAATAATTCAGTAAAAAAATTCAAAGCTATAATTAACACTAGAAGAAATGGCAGTGTCGCACAAGTTAAAAGAGAAGATGAGTTCCTGTCAACAAATAAATTCCTATTTGATGTAGTGGGTCGTAATTTGGAATCAACCATGTGCTTGGGAAGAAAAGGCTTTCTAAGCGACCAAAGAAATGAACGATGTCAGAATATTTCTGATGTACGCTTGGATGAAAATTATACTGTCGATAATGAAACTACATTAAGCGATAGCGATGAGGATATTTCTTCTGATTATCGAACGGAGCCTAGTGAGCCTAGTGAAAGCAGCTATTCAAGTTCTGATGATGAAAAAGCAATACCGAAGAAAAAGTTGAAACTAGAAACAATTGAAGTATTAGAAGAAGCGGGTTTGAGTTTTAGACAAATGAATAAAGCAGCAGAAGCATTTATCAAAGAGTTTGGGGAAAATCCAAGACACTACTGCATTGGAGCATCAACATTTCATGCGAATTCAACCAAAATTCGTAGTTCAACCACTGCAAAGGTTACATCGGAAGTCATGAATCGAGACTCCAAAGTGGTTGTTCTTTTTGATACGAAGTCTTTTAACCCGCTCAACTCAGCGCATTTACGAAGATCAAAACGCTTAGCAATCGTATTACATAGTGAAAATTCATATTATGGACTGGGATTGAGTAGTATAGATGACGGAACGGCTGACACAATAAGCGATAAACTCGTTGATGTTACTACCGAGTTTAACTTGTCCGAGGAAATAATAGCTCTCTCCTGTGATAATGAAAATGCAAATATTGGATATCTCGGTGGTACCTGTGCAAAATTCGAAGGAAAAATTGGAAAATCACTTGCTCAGTTGTGCTGTCGTCATCACATCTTAGAATTAGTCCTAAACCCTACAAGAATTTTGCGATACATTGAGGTTTACGTCGACATGTCGCCGTAAAGCAAAACCTTCCGGCGACATTCCGCATTGCGATAGGTTTTTCAATGTACAGGTTTACGCATAATCATTACGTCGACATATCTGCGACATATCGCATTGCGTAAACCTGTAAATTCGAATTGTATCCAACTTCATTACATTGAAAACATAATTTCAAATGGTTTTATTAAAACTTTTCATGTTGCTCATCGTTGCTAATAAGAAAAAAAAACTTATTCAAAATAATTATTAAGTAGAATAATCAGCCATTGCAGCCTTTAAAAATACAACATGCTGAATTCGAATGAAGTTGATCGCAGTTCATGCATTTTGTGACAACTATTGCGGAAGGTTGGCGATACGTTTGCGTAAACGTGTCGCAAAATTCTTGTAGGGAAAAAGGGTCTGTGAATTATTATTTGGAAAAAGTAAGACACCGAGTTTCTCTTTCGATGTGTCTGACGAATTGAAAGAAAAATGGCACCAGATTGACAAAGCACGGTTTGATCCTATAGAGGTAGAAGTGTTTGAAGGTTCGCCATTTTTGACATCCTTACAAGATGATGTCATGCAACAAATTGAACTCGATCAAAGAAGTGAAAAAATTCGAGATGACTATCTTGAAATGAATGATATTTGCTTGAAGCTGTTGGGAGTGAGAACGGAGAGAAAAATAAGGGTGATTGGAACTATGAACAGAGCAAGATGGATGTCAAAGGCATTGCTGATTGGAAAGCTATTCCTATTTGGAAAATATTTGGATTTTAAAGAAGATATTCTTGAGGCTATGACAAGAATGAGTCTCTTCGTTTCCCTCCTATATGTCACAAATTGGAATAAGGCAACAAATGTCACAGATGCTCCAATTAATGATCTAAAATTTATGAAAAATCTGCAGCGTTATAGTGAGTATGACGTAGAAGTTACCCAAGCCGCCATTGACGCATTTAAAGAACATCTGTGGCATCTTGGTGGTGAGCTGGTAGTCCTTTCACTTTTTTCCGACAAAGTTATGCCTTCCACTAAAAATAGGATGCGACAGCTTATGCAATCAAATGTGCCAGATGAACGAAACGAACACTCATTGAAATTTTATATGGATCCATCAACACATTTCAATGATTTGGATTTGGATCACTTTATTCGGCCAAGATCATGCTTCCTATTTGAACTATTTGAAGTTGACCCGGACTTCTTACGGCAACATGCTGCTACGCGGGACAATATCGCCTCATATAGAAACATCAAAACCCTTATTGAGCAAACTATTATTGCAGTCAATGATGGGGCTGAAAGAATTCTCGGTATGGCTGAGTGAACCATAAATACGTAAAGATCCCGTGTGGAAAATTTTTGACTGACTATTCACTCGATTAATTTGGGACATTTTAACTGACTAAAAGTGATTGTCTCGAACAAAATAAGCAACTGCAGTTAACTTTAATCACAAATCACTCTTAGTCAAAATGTCCCAAATTAGTCGACTGACTAAAAGAATAACAAAACGTGATTGTCTCCATACAAAACGCATGATTTCAATCAACTTAGCCAGTTTTAGTTGTGTATCACTACATACAGTTACATACAACTGAGTGACTGTTAGTCATTTTATTTGCACACGGGATCCCGTAAAGAAAAATATTTTACTGATTTAGTATTTTCGCATTTCGACGGAAACACGCGCTGATGAAAATTAAAAAAAAAACATCGCAAAATAAATTGTTGTTAACAAAAACAAAATTTTTCTGGAATTATTTTTTTCTCAGAATAATTCAGATGCAGAAAATTTTCTTCTTCTTTTCCTGTTTCTTTGCTGAATTGCTCACATGTCTCAATCATAGGCGTCCATGTTTTTAAATATCTGATGCGATTTTATTGTGTCTGACCTCCGTTTACGTGCAGTTTTTTGTACAAAATATGTTGTTATAAAATTCAACACCAGCTCCTTTTCATTCGATTGGTTTTGGTGGTATTATTCAAGACCAATACTCGAAAATAAAAATAAATTGCTCGAACATTCTATAATACAATGAATTATGTGATGTTTGTTCCGAAATAAGAAGTTAAACAACGACATGAGAGACAAAATGACTTTTTTCATTTTGTATTAAATTTTATTCAAAGATTTTAAGCATATTTAAACGTCTCATGGTCAAATGGTCATCGTTCATTCAACTTTAGTATTAATTTCAATTTTGACGGGGAAATTTAAAATTGATGTTTTATTGTAGTTTTTATGAAAACTTAAACCAGAGAGCAAACTGGTTAAGATAACATTAGAGTCAACCAGTTACGCGTTCAGATAAGATGATATGCGGTCTCAAGCATCATCTACTAGCTGCAGATATTTTGATTTCGTGGCTTTTTTGCCTCAAAATTTTTTATAAAGTTCTGGATTTGCGACAAATTTTTTGTGATAAGATAGAAAGAAAATTAAAATAACTGCGTCTAACTAGGGTATAAAGTTTTGGAACGGATATTATTTTATCTGAATGTTGTCACCACATCGTTAAAATGGTTGAATACCATATCATTTTGCTTGTCCACTTTCTGGTTTTTGAGTTCAATCGTGCTATAAAAGGTCCTGGACAAAATTATTCAAATCAGTCTAAGCTCGTCACTGTTTGTGAACTTTTAATCTAAGAGATTAAACTTTGTTGAAAGATTTTTTTTGTGTTTCATTTTTTAACGTGTTTTGGGAGTTCCGATAGTCTGCGGTTCAGCTCTGAAATTTCGCACTCGTCGTCAGTTTCAATCGTTGTTCTTCGTCGTTTATGACCTGCCCTCTCCCGCTCATGTTTGAAAAATGCCTGTAGATACTCGTCGTTTTTAAGTTCATTATATGTGTTATCAGCTCCATAAATAATTCTGAATAAAAATCGAATTCGTTGAAATTTTCCGATAATTTCGTTTCCATTTCGAATCAAACGGCATTATTTCTCATTGATAACTGAAAATGCATGCATGCATGAATTATGCGTTTGAATGCGATTGTGTCATACGCATCGTCAAAATACGAAGAAAAAAAAAGATTTCCTCGCCGAATATGTTTCATTCATTCCATTTCAAATTGAAAAGAGAGAGAAGAAGTTTATTTGAATTTTTTTGTGGCACACCTACACTTTATTGACAGTAGCCGAAATTGATTTATTTTTTTTGAATCATTGAAACAGTTTGTGAAAAGTGACTTGAAAGGAAAAAGCAATATCGAGCAAATGGGTTTTCAAACTCAAACGTAGGGCAAACGGGGAGATTGACAAGTACAAAGCCAGACTTGTAGCAAGAGGCTGCGGACAAAAAGAAGGATTCGACTATACGGAAACGTATGCCCCTGTTGCGAAATTGCCTACGCTTCGAATTTTGCTAGCAATAGCTGTGCAATTCAAAATGCACATTCACCAAATGGATGTAAAAGCAGCATTTCTCAATGGCGATTTAAACGAAGACATTTATATGTTGTAACCGAGTGGTTTTGCCAAGGGATCGAGGGTCTGCAAATTGAACAAATCGAACTATGGACTCAAACAGGCATCGAGAATGTGGAATGAGAAGTTTAACAAATTCATTCTACGCATCGGTTTCAAACGCTGTGCATCGGATAGCTGTTTGTACACAAAGATTGAAAATGGCATTCGCTGTTACATACTTTTGTATGTGGACGATGTGTTAATCATTTGCGACAGTCTGGAAGTGACTAAAGAGATTAAACGTTAATTGGCAGCCGAATTTGAAATGACTGATGTCGGCGAAGCGGATACATTTTTGGGAATGCACATCGAACACGATCGAGAAAATGGAATCATCAAATTGAGTCAGCAGCAGTATTTGAAAAACGTTCTGCGAAAATTTGGCATGGCAGATTGTAAGTCAATGGCCACACCGATTGAAAAGGGCTTGCAATTGATCGCAGGAGATGAAATGGGCGATTCGGAATTGCCGTATCGTGAATTAATTGGTTGTCTCACGTATGCAACATTGACAACTAGACCGGATTTGTGTGCAGCGACCGGTGCCGGATTTGGGCACGTGCAAGGCGTGCATTTGCACGGGGCGGCAACATGTTTGGGGCGGCAAAATCCCAAATTAAAAAAAAAATAATGAAATGGTTTGCGCCAAATGTTTCAGCTGATTTACTGAAAAAATTTCGGCTCGCTCCGCTCGCAAGTTGACATGTATTTTTCAATCTAATTCTACTTGCACCGAGAGCCAAAACGTCTTGATAGTCGCCACAACGCCTTTAAGCAAATATTTCTGTGCGATATATCAAAGCCGTGTCAGAAAGAAAATTATCAGCTTTTGGAAGAACTATTAACCCTTTAATGTGCAATCTTTTTTTTGAATGATTTTGATATACATCTGTTATGTTCCACGATAAATAGAAAAAAAATGAGGAAAAGAGTCAAAACTGTCAAATCGCTATAACAGCCTGAATAAATTAAATTTCATAAGTTAAATTGATGTGTTTTGGTCCTATGAATCATAATTTGACAATCGAAAAGAATGTACAAACCCACAAGATGCGAGGATGGAAAATTTGTAATCCTGCTATAATTACGCATTTTTTCCCAGCAGTACATGAACACAAAAAACTTTCGATACAGCTAACCATATATATAAAGTAATGTATTAAATGAAAGATGGTTCAATTCCCTACATTGGTTTCCAAACAAGTATGCAAAAATATTCAGTGGTTTCGTAGTTATAGCGTTTGCCATATCTGCTTACTTTAGGAACCAATGCGTGATAAAGGGTTAAAATTTCTTTGAGAAATTTAGGGCGGCAAAAATACAATTTGCACGGGTCGGTAAAAACACCCAGATCCGGCACCGGCAGCGACAAATTACTTCAGTCGATTCCAAAGTTGCTACACACACGAACATTTCACACATGCGAAACGGATTCTACGCTACGTTCATGGCACTACCAATTTGAAATTGGAATATCGCAGATGTGAAACAGCCGAAGTATTGGTCGGATATGCTGATCCAGATTGGGCTGGTGATGCAAATGACAGCAAGTCTACGTCGGGATTTGTTTTCAAGTTGTTTGGAAACACAGTGACTTGGTCAACGCACAAGCAAGTGGTTGTAAGCCAATCATCCACTGAAGCTGAGTATGCGGCAGTCGTCGAAGCAATGAATGAAGCTGAATGGATCAAAGAATTGCTTCGTGAATTGGATATCGAACCAAATGAGCCAACGGTTATCAACGAAGACAATCAATCGTGCATCAAAGTAGCGGAAAAGCCAAAGAATCACAAGCGAATGAAGCACGTTGCAGTGAAGTATCATGTCGTTCGTGATACAATTGAAAAGGGGCTTGTTGAATTGAAATACATCCCTACGGGCGAACAAGCAGCAGATATTATGACCAAAGGTCTTGGGCGAATTCAATTCGAGAAACTACGATCATATTTGAATTTAGTTTAATTTAGTTTTTCGATTTTGATCTCAAAATATTTTTATGAATTTTTATTTTGTTTGGTTTTGCTCAAGAATAATTAACGTAACGTAACGTAAAGTTTTTATTACATTCTTATGAAATTAAGAGGCGGTGTCAGTTTGTATAATTCCGTTCGAATGTAAACGCAACCTTTTAGTACGTTTGACAGCTGTGACAGTTCGTTTAGCATAAGCGCCGGTAAAGGCAGTTCAAGTCATACAGCCGTTCAGAAAGCATCTACGTTGTGAACGAGATTACATATTTTTCATTTCATTAAATTCATTATTTAGTTTAAAGGCATCGCATTATTTATTCCATACTATTTATTTGATATTTTATTAAACACGCAGAACTCCACAAATTCTCAAAATCATTTGTCAAAGTTACTTTGTCGTGCGTTAGAGCCTTCATCGCCCCTTCAGCTTTGTTCTCGCATACAGTCAAAAGCTTGCTTTATTATGAGTCTTAATACAGTAGATGTTTGTGCCGCTACGATAAGTGGAGAGAACGGCACGTTGACTGTTTGCATTTCATTCACACGCTGCTATATGAATGTAGCAATCGCCTGCAAACGAGTAAGAACAGAAATAATGTTCAATCGTCATGCGCTTGTTGGTATGTGTTTGTGCATCTTTGTTTGTCGCTTGATTTGCGTACACAAATGTCAGTCAGCATAGATGTTGAACATTTAATAGAAGTTTCTATACATATAAACGAAGATCTTGCATTTCAAATCATGAATTCCTTGAAAAGAAAATCAAAGATCTCGAGGATGACAACGCTGAAAAGAGCAAAAAGATTGACAATCTCGATGAGGAAATAAAGCCATGTAGCTTCGATGGCTCATCTCACTGAATTGAACGGAAATAAGCCCCCAGGAAATCGATTGCAGGAGAAGAAAGTCGACCAATTGAAATTCAAAATCAATCTTTGTTGCTACGAGAACATTACGGTGCCAGGCATCACAATCAATTCAAATGAAGTAAAATTTCAAGGTAACAGCATTTCTTTTTCTAAAAAAGAGACTATACGCCATGTATTTTTGTGTCAATATTCAAATGTTCATTGTTCATTTGTTATTTTCTTCGGAATTCATTTTTTCATTGAATTATGCAATTGTGTCTCTTTGGATTGTACTGGCAAAAATGTTACTTTACGTTTCGACCAAATTCATCGTGGAACTGATGATAAGTTTAACGATGTAAAGCCAGTTATCGATTCTTTCATTGCTGGTGGCGTCTCATGTGTCATAAGCTACGGCACCACAAAAAGTGGCAAAACTACCACAATGTTCGGCGCAGATGGTGATTCATTCGGTTTACTGCGACAATCCGGTGAATATATTTTAAATTCAACACCGTTTAAAGTATCATCATTTGAATGTATCGGTGATGCCTGCTTTGACTTGCTCAACAATCGTGTTCAATTGGACGATAAACGGTCACAGCAGGTGCAAAAGTTGGTTAGTTTGGATGATGGATTAAAGGAAGTAATCAAATTTATCTACAATTCCCGTTCGACGAAACCAACGAGCCAGAACGGAAATTCATCTTGCTCACATTTGTTTGTAGATTTCGAGATCGAGAATTTGTCATCGAAAATCGCATTCGTTGACCTGGCCGGCTTCGAAAGCTTAGAAAACGAAGAAAGTAAGCGTATCAACAGATCATTGAGTGAACTGAATATTCTATTGATTAATGCAACGAATAACAAGACAATTGTCGCGCAAAAATCAAACACAATGGCAAAGAATTTGAAGCCATACCTATTGCCACCTTGCCAGACCATATTCCTTGTTACATCAACAATTTGGCAGCAAAAAAAGGATTGGAAATGGTCAAAGATTTTGTGTCGTCGACCAGCGTTTCGAAAAGGCGTTCAACATCTCCACTCGCGGACATTACTAATGCAAAATTGAATCGTTTAAATTGAAACTTTTATCGCTTCTTTCACTTCAATTCATCTCCCATTTCTTCATTATTTGCTTGCGTTTTGATTTTTGCTTTTTTCTAATTTCAATTTAAATTATTTTTCTTCCTTTGCTTTAAATTCATTCTTCATTTAATTTTTATCATTGTTACTCGTTCAATGTAATTTTTTATGTGTAGAAAAAAGAGTTTTTTTTTAAATAAAATTTATTTTGTTGAAAATAACCGAGAAAATTATTACAATTACATTGTCCATGATTCATAAGTAATGATTCAAATTCAAAATTCATCTTATTTAGTTGGTTTCAGTGAATCATCGAACAAATATATTTATGCATCCTGGACAATGTAATGATGTTTTTAAGTTTATTCGATTTTTCATCATTCGTTATTATTGGAAAAAAGATTAGAATAGGAAGATATATATTCTGAGAATGATTAAAACTTATCGTTCTGAAAAGATAAAAAGAAACAATAATGGTTTTTATTTGCTATGCTTTCCTCGTAAGTATTTTGTCATGCGGTAACAATAACACATTCAAATCTAACATGTTCGGTCTCAGGACGGTCCGAGATCAAATACAATAAATTCTAGACCGTTGAATGACCGATATCTTATATTGTTCAAAACCGGTCTGGCAACAGTTTAGTAACAGTTCAGATACGGTCCGGTCAATAAGCGGTCCGTGCAATTTTTGTATATCTTGGACACAAGATGACGGGAGCTTTTTAATTCATATAATGTTTTTTTATTTAATTGAATCCATTAAAACTTTAGTTTCGACATATTTTTGAAATTGGAACACATGCACATGCTTGTCAAAGCCAGAATGTCTCAATAAATATTTACGTTTTATTTTCTGCACAGCAAAAAATGGCCAACCAAGACGGCAATAAAATTACGGCAGGCCGTATTGGCCAAAAAAGACGCAACACCATCTACGATCAATTACGGGCAGAGGTCCAGAACATTTTAAATCGAAACAGCCTTGGTAAAATAATTCGATCCCCGGAGTCAGTCGTACCACTGAGGATGCCATCAATCATTGACGAGGACTTGAGCCAGAGCCAGAGCCAAAGACGGCGAAGCATCGGCATCGATCGGATGACACTCTAATGGCGGCATAGTGTAACAAACAAAGATATTGTGAAATACTTTTTACTTCAAACAACAATGGGGAGAAATTATTGCAAGTGCATTTTAAAGTGTATAGATCTCAGATAAATACAAAATGAGCCAAAACTTGGATGCAATACCATCGATTGAAATCGATGACAATGATAGTTTTCAGTATATTCTGGTCAAAGTTTACGATCCAGTGTTGTTGGTTTTGTATTGCCTTAACCCGTACGTAAAATGAAAATCAGTCGATTTTTGCTTTGTGATCAATATATTTCGCCTTTCGGCATCTTCAGGATCATCTATTCACAAAATCAAATCAATTCATTAGAAAAATAAATGAGATAAATAACAATGTGGTACCTTAAAAGTAAATCACAATGTTTTGGTTGAAATTCTACTCAGAATCTGACAACTACGAATCTTACACGAAATGTCAAACTGAACATTTAATGATCCCTATCAAAATCTAACGATTGAACCGGTCAATAAGTGAACAGTATGCATCAGAATACGACTTCACGTCAGTTATATCATTGCATGCAGTTTCTTTGTATTTAATTATTTGGTTGACTTCGTTTATCAATAATTTTGTGTGATTTCGTTCAGAAACTAAAATTTTAGGATCTGAGAAATCAAAATTATGAATGTTACGTCGCGCATGTTTAGACAAAGCTGATATTTTGTCATCCGTTTTCGAACTCGTGACGTCATATTCATGCTGATTCATTCGCGTGGCAACTTTTTGTGACAATCCATGCATCGTACTTTGTATACAACGTTACATTTGTCCTTCTTATTCAGTTTTTGCTTCATTTTACTGAAAAACTGATTATTTTTCTTCACTGGTCGCATCGCTGTACTGATGTTTGGCGTAAAGTAATTGCATTGTTTGGCCAGTTCCTCGGTCAAATTTGGAACGTACGCAACACTGCTATATATTTTCTCCTCCTCGTTTTCGGTGTTATTTATTGTCGTTTCATTCATGGATAAAAATGCATAACTTCTCATGTGCGTTTGGTTGCCATTGTTTCGAGTGTTTATCACGTCATATAAAATTCGGCCAATAATTTTTTCCGGAAAATTATTTTTTGACAAAATTCTTTTTATGCGAGTTTTATTGTCATCAAAAAATGATGTGTGACTGAGCATTAATACTCGTCTTACAAAACTCTTCGCTGTATTTACTTTCATGTGCTGTGGATGGGCCGAGTAGAAATTGAGAATCCGATTTGAAGCCATTGGTTTGTGAAACCAATTGGAAATGACAGATCCATCATCACATCTAATCAATGTGGTGTCCAAATAGTTCAATTCCCGTTGCTCATTCTCAGTCTCATATGTAAATGTAATTTTTACGTCATAAGATTCAAGAGCCTCTTTCACGCTTTCAATGCTTTCTTCAGGAATGGCAGTTATGTGGTCATCGACATAACTATACCAGAACAATGGTGTCACATCAATGGTTAGCAATGCTTCATCCACCAAATCCTCCAAAACTCGTTCCACCAAAATGGGAGAAATCGATGATCCCATGAAAAGTCCCTCAGCCATTCGAGAACACCTTACATTGTATGCAAAGTAGTTACACTCGGTCAAGCAAAATTTCAATAGGTTCATAAACTCCTTCTTCGGAATATCCGTGTTCGGTCTGATGTATTGATCGAAGTCACGTTCCATGATGCTTAGTGCCCTTTCACTGGTGATATTCGTGAAACAGTTTTCCACATCGAACGATACTAGTTTGTATCCATTCGGAATATGCACTGCACGAATTTTCCGAATAAACTCCTTTGAGTTTTTGATGGAATATTTTGGTTTGAAAGACTTTCGTAGAATTATAGCCGGAAATTTTGATATTTTTTACGACGGCGAATTGATCGTTGAAATGATATTTCTTAGTGGATATCCCTCTTTGTGGCATTTGAATTGCCCATAAATCTTTGGTGCCACAGCCGTGTACGTGGTCATAAATTTCCTTTGCTCCATACTAATAAACTGATGTGTTTTGTTGTGCAGAGCAGCTAACAGACGGTTGTTTTTTCTCTCAAGTCTCGCTGTTTGATCTTCTGACAATTCGATGTAGTTGGCTGTATCACTAGCTAATGCATCCATTTTTCGGCTGTAATCTTGTTTGCTAGCAATCACAGTCACTCCTCCTTTGTCACTGTTCGATACGAAAATATCTGGATTATCGCGCAGAAACTTCGCTGTGATTTTTGATGCTTTAATCAAAAATCTCTGAATACGGTTCAATTTAATTCGTTTCTTTGAAAAATGTGTGAGGGTGTATGTGATATTCGCTCTCATGGCCTTTTTAATATGTTCATCGGCAAAACGGCTAATTATGAACTCCATATCAGTTATGAGTTTCATCATCGGCAATTCTTCCAACGGCAGTGCAAATTTCGGACCTAATCCAAGCAAAATCAACATCTCGTTCGGTATTTCGATGTCCGTTAAATTTTTCACCATCTTCTCATCAAAACAAATGTCATTGTCACCTTTATTCCCATCGATTAGAGCTTGCAATTTATTGTGCAGTCTCCTAGGGGCTTTTTACTTTTTTTCATATATGCGATTTGTACGGATAAACGCGCATAGATTGTGTGCCACAGTGAAGTGTGTCGAATTTTGCACATAGTCACGAATATTACGCATAGAAGCGAATACGCGTGCACATAATGACGCCATGATGCGATTTAAGACGTATCAACACAATGTCAACATTCTGTTGTATCGTTAAGGCTCGTTCAAACAATATTTCTATGGGTGAGATTGAGAGTAGTGTATGTTTGATTGACTTTGTTACGAAAGAGAAGAGCAAGTTTCTGTCGACTTAAAAATGGTTAAAAGCGAGTATGTTCGTTTTTAGCGGGTCCTCGCGGTTTTTCACGGTTTCCGCGGAACTGATAAGATATAACAACTTGGTGTCTTCGGCAAAGTTGTAGCACTCGAGGTCTTCTATAACATCGCTGAAGAAAGTTATCTCTTATCTCTTATCAGTTCCGCGAAAAGCGCGAAAAATGATAAGAAAAAAAAAGTTCTATATAAAATTTGCTTTTTTATGTGCGCGATTTGCGCGCAACTGATAAGAGATAAGAGATAACTGTCTTCAGCTTAGTTATAGAAGACCTCAAGTACTACAACTTTGCCGAAGACACTATGTTGTTATCTTTTATCAGTTGCGCGAAAACCATGAAGACCGCGGAGGCTAGACGGTACTACAACATACTCTACTTTAACGCCAACAGAATCATCAGAAAACATACTCGCCTTTTCAAAAATATAAATCGAAGAAAAAACATACTCCACTCTCAATCTCACCCATAGATTTGACATCAACAATTTCTGTCTTTAATATTTATCAAATCTCTTGCTAATGAGATTGTTCTTATTTCAATCAAGTATTTCTTGAATTTTTACATGAAAAAAGTCGTTGCAATTTTGAATTCAAAATAGTCGATATTGTGGCGTGTGACCAATCAGAGAACGAAGCATTTTAGTAGGACTCATGCGAAATTATTCGCAGCATGAATGGTCTATGTGCAGTATTCGGACATCGAATGTGTGCACTTCTAACGAATAGGCACCGCATAATACGCATAGTACGAAGAAATTGGCACATACTATGAGTTGAAGCGCATATTCTTCGCATAAAACGAATTTTTTTCGAGTTAAATGCCCCTAGGCAGTCTCTTATTGTTGGCTTCCAATTTCATTGCGTACAAATTCGATATTTCAACATCAATATCAACAGCACATTCTTCACTGACGGGTGAGTTCAACCGGCCATTCAACGCATTCTCCTCCGTTTTGTATTTCGATATTTACAACAACATGAGTTACGAGTACGGCGATACAAATGACAACAGAGAAATTTACGATCCAGTTGAAATTGAACGAAATAAACTGATTGTTCGCGGCTACAAGCATATGAAAAAACATGGTAATTTTTATTTCATCCTTATTCATTGTTTCATAATTTAAAAATAATTAAATCGAAATTCATTTTTTCAAAGATGAAATTTATGATATGGTCAGCGATACGATTCGTGCACTTGGTTTAGATACACAATGTCTCGGTGGTGCATGCATTGAACATTTCTCAAAAAATAAACTATTAAAAGTGTATGGTTATTCACACTTATTTGGAGCTGCCAATCATGAAGAAACAAAACAAATTCTTCTGACGGAATACGCAACTTACGAGGTGGCGATAGGCGGATACGAAATCAACCATGCATGCACTTTTCCACATTGGTCTGGGGAGGGTCAGGGGGCAATATGGGTGGGTCCAATCGATAGATCTTGTCAAAGTACTCTGACAATACCCCCCCATTTGGGGGGGGGGGGGTTAACCCACTCCCAAGCCCGAAAATCGCATTTTGAAATATACCATGAATCTTTGAATCTTTGAAACCCGTTTTTTGGCCTTGGTGGTGGGTTTTACCCCCCCTAATGGGGGGGTATTTGTTAGAAAACTTGGGGGTGATGGGACCTGGATATTTGTACACGATTTTGACATTTTGTACACTGATTTGACATTTTGTACAC
>NW_022599210.1:0-663 GCF_009176505.1 Sitodiplosis mosellana | reverse complement strand
ACGAATGTGACATTTTGTACACCGATTTTTGTACACTAATTTGACATCTTGTACACTGATTTGACATTTTGTACACGAATCGGACATTTTGTACACGAATGTGACATTTGTACACTAATTTGACATTTTGTACACCTTTTGGTCATTTTGTACACGAATTTCTGTACACGATTTTGACATTTTGTACACTGATTTGACATTTTGTACACTGATCAAACAATATGTACACGAATAGGATTTTCGTATATATAATATAAAATAGAAGCAAAAATGAACTGAAGCGCAATATGAAATTGGTTTCTCATAAACGCAACATGAATTGCCGCTTCAATAGAAATGCACCAGGAAAAATGGGAATTTGGAATGTGATTTTTTGTGTTTTTTTGCGAAAATGATAAGTGACAATGAATTAGTAGACTCAGCGAAGTTTTGTGACTTCACCAATTTCATAACTTTGTTGAAGATTACATTTCGTTAGTTCTTATTATTTTTGGGGAAAATGCTAAAACCACATTCGAAACTTCCATTTTGATGATGCGTTTCTATTGAGTCATCGGATTCATGTTGCGCATAATTTGCTTTTTGAAGTCACACAAGCGGTTGTTTTAATGAATGAACGGGCGGCTGCAACAACTTAGATTTTATACGTAAATTTGTCGTATA
>NW_022599209.1:2955-3792 GCF_009176505.1 Sitodiplosis mosellana | reverse complement strand
AAAAAAATGGAAAAACAACACATTTAAGATATGAAAATGTAGGTCTGGACCCATTAAAGGCATCTTGTGTTTGCTAGTTTTAAAATAAAAATAAATGGAATTTTTTATTCGCATATTGCGAATTGGTCTATATTGCATTCACAATTTTAGAGAATCTACTTCGAAATGAATATGTGTAAATCGCTATCTCAGTTTGGCGTTAGGGTAATGACGTGGCATAGTGTGAGGTGTTTTCAAGCAATGCAAAGATAAACGGTTTCGTGGTTCATATCACAATCGAATCCGATGGAGAACGAAAGTTCCCGACGATTCGATGACTGAAAGCAATTTCAGCATGGAAAAAACACGCTGTTCTAACGAACACAGTGTAAAAAATGGTCATTCAACTCATAATACAATCTCTAAAATTGTGAATAAAAATAACTGTTATTTATCACAGGTTTTAGATAATTTAACTTGAAAACTATTCATAGTTCACAATATTTCAATATGGTATTCGTTTGAATACTTGAGCAAATCTAAGGAAAATATTGAGCATTTTAACGAGAATGCACTATGTATATTAATAGATGTTAACCAAAGAATATTTTTTTAAAATTATATAGTACAATGTATTGTAGTTCGTTGGATGGGAGGATTATGATTAATTATATTATTTATGTTGTGAGAAAGGTAGGAGGATTTTATCCCGCGCGCGTAGCGCGCGGAAACCCAGCCAGGCTATATCGCAGACAAAATACTGGTGGAGCAGAAATCGCGCGGCGCGATTTCTGGTCCACCAGTATTTTGTCTGGGATATACCCTGGCTGGGTTTCCGCCACTAAAGAAGGATTCTCT
>NW_022599209.1:0-2945 GCF_009176505.1 Sitodiplosis mosellana | reverse complement strand
CTGGGATATACCCTGGCTGGGTTTCCGCCACTAAAGAAGGATTCTCTGTTCTTATTCACATTCATTTTATTATTATTATTATTATTATTCTGCACCATACAGCGTTTCTTCGCCAGAGGTGGTTTATTTGATATGAATATTCTTTTATATATTTACATTATATTACATTAATTGAATTGGTACACAGAGAAAAATTAAATCATTTTCGCGTAGCAAAATATTGTAATGTGACGAATTCCAACACATGTTGAGATTTTCACAAGAAATGTTTTGTTCCATATTCACTCAGTGAATGAGGAAATTTAACTCAAGTATTTGTCAATTGAGTGACCGTTTGCATACGTTGTCTAATTTGACAAGTAGTTTCACTCAGTTTTGAGATTGTCATTTGTGTATATTTGCATAAAATTTATTACTCTCTCCATAATCTATTTCTTTTAAAATATTCATTAATTCTCTGTTTAACAGTATTTGTACTCGTGTTAAAATCAATTAAAAAAGTATCACAGACTGGAGTAGGAACATTATGATAATTCTTATTTTCTTTATGAGTTAAAGGTGGCTTAATTGGCACCAACTTGTTATAGAAATCATTCTAAGCATTGTTTACCCATTTTTCCGCACCACAATTGAATGCATTTATACAAAATATTATTATATGGCACGAACACATCGAGAATTTAGAATGGAATCAAAAAATATATTCAATTTTTTTTTACAAATTCACTTTTTTTCAAAGTAAAATTTGGTTGGTCGAGCATTTTCCGATTTTCGTCAAACATTTTTCGATTTTCGTCAAACATTTTCCCATTTTGGTCAGACAATTTCCCATTTTGGTCAAGCAAAATCAATTTAACCTTTACATAGTGAATGATGCATAAAATTAAACAGATCATCGGTTTGATGCAGCATCTGTTGCAGATGCAATAATTTTTGTATGGAAAATATTTCTTGTTTGCTATGGATTGGAACTATTCGTTACATATTTTGTCCATATCTCTCTTGCTTTTGATTTCGGATCCTTTTGAAATTTGTAATTCGAACTAGTTGAAACATTCGAAAATGACAGCAGTAACATCAGACCACACTTCAAAGTTTGATGCTGTCATCGAAGTGTGTGACTGTGTGCGCTGTTCGTTCATTACTATTTCATCATCGCATTTAGTAGTACACAACACGCTGCCGTGCATTGATAACATCGACACGTTTAACTCAAAAAATATTTTCATTTATTCACATCGCCATTTTAGCTCGGCTCAGTAGAGTCAGTCTAAAACATTGTGCTCTATAAATTGTTGTAAATTATTAGCGAGTTTTTCCTTTTGACTCACTTAACTGCACTTTGTTGGAATACAGCGTTCGATTTGCGATTAATTTATCAAAATAAAAAGTTTTTTTTCTGCACAGAAAGGTGAGTTCCAGTGTCAAATGCCTATATGTCATACACTAGAATGGTTTCGTGTGCTATTTTTCTAATGAGATTTTTTTTCTGATTTCCAATTGACAGCACCGAAATTGTATCGCAATGAATGGTCAGGGTGCAGAGCCGCCTGATAGGCACAAGCCAAATAACAACGCATTCCATGATGATCTGATTTTATGTGAAATGGAAATAAAACAGGAGCCGACGGTCAAACAAGAGCCAGAAAATGACGACGGCATTGTGACGGTGTCGAGACCACCACGTACGGTCAACAGTGTGGCACTTGATATTGCGATTGGCAAGGAGCAAATGAATGGAAAAGATGTTTGCTTTGATTTTCACGATTTGGCTGAAGTAAAGGTTAAGATTCAACAGGAAAGTCCGATGAAGCGTCTATCGAATGGTGGTGCTGGAAAAGTTTGCAAGAAGAACAAAGAAAACGGTGTTCGTGACATGAAGAAGCCACCTGAAGGCAAGGCAACTGGAAAACGACACAAGTGTTCATTGTGCGAGTATGTCACTGATTTTGACAGTTATTTACATCGGCATATGCTTAAACACACCGGTGAAAAGCCGTTTCCATGCACCATTTGCCCAAAACGATTCATACAAAAACTACATTTGCAATCACATATGAAGGCACACGTCGATGAATTTCTATTCAGTTGTTCAACTTGTTTTCAAGGATTTCATGGAAGCGGGGAGAAGGTGGAACATGAATCTGATTGTAAGGTGCGTCGCTACGAGTGTCATCTGTGCAAGGAATATTCTACTGTGTACAAGACGAAATTGAAAGATCATATGCGCGTGCATACTGGCGAAAGACCATTCGAATGTGACCATTGCTTGAAGAAATTTACTCAAGCAAATCATTTGAAAGTCCACCTCAAATCTCACACCAATCCTCGTCCGTTGAAATTCAAGTGTTCAACTTGCTTCAAGATCTTTGCGCAACAAATGGAAAAAGAAAATCACGAAGCCAATCGCAAGCGACGTGGATACGAATGTGATCTATGCAAGACGTACACAACAAATCGTAAGGAACATTTGATGACACACATGCGAATCCACACTGGTGAGAAACCATTCCGATGTGAAAAATGTTCAAAATGTTTCAATTTCAAATCGAGCATCAACAGGCACCAGAAAGTACACAATTAGCTCTCTACCAATTAAGGATAAGCAATTGAAACCTTACATAAGGTATGAAACAACTTACTTTTGAACAAATTGCTTTGAATAAAAATAAACACAAGGATGTATTAAGCATAAAATCTGGTCTTTTTATTTAAAAGTTGAGGATAGATTGTGTTAATTGTGCAGCTTCATGAAGCTGACCTAAATTAATATTCTCTCGTTTGTGACAGGTAGTGTTGGCTCTTGGAAAAATGACATTTGAATCTGCCGTATATTGTTGTTTTCAAAGTGATTTTTTATGTACGATGGTATCGAATCCTTTTTTCAATTCAATCCACAAATCCACTTCAATCTTATTTCAATTCATTGATTCCAAACGTATTCA
>NW_022599208.1:0-10703 GCF_009176505.1 Sitodiplosis mosellana | reverse complement strand
TGCACATCATCTGCAAACATTATAAGTTTACATTCTTTGATATAATTCGAGATATTGTTTATGAATACTGAGAATAATAACTGAGAGTTATTTTCTCCTTGAATTATACCTCTTTTTATAACTTGCGGTTGCGATAATTTATCATTATGCTTAACGGTTTGGGTCCAACCATTTAAAAAACTTTTATACCAAGAAAAAGTGGTGTCATTTACGCCGACACTCTTGAGAACCGTGAGTAGTTTCTCGTGGTCTACTGAACCAAATGCGTTTGAAAAATCAAGCAATACAACAATGGCGCATTTTCCTCGTGAAATTATATTATGTAAATCTTCTGTTAAATTTTATATGGCAGTTGTGCAACCACGTTTTTGCCTAAATCCGGATTGAGTATCAGAAATTAAATTATTATCCTGGAATGGCCAGGGGGTGGGGCGAAAATGGCCAGTCACATTTTGACGCAGAAAACAATCAGACATGACCAGATATTGTGTGCAAATGAAATTTTAATGCTTTATTGATATATCTTGAACTGTTTCGTACATGAAAAATCTTATTTCATCTTAAATTACTGAATTTCTTGAAAAAAAAATAAAAAATGATGTGAAATTGTGTTTTTTTGAAAACAAATGGAATTTTTTTTGAGATAAAACCAAACAAAAAGTAGAAAAAAAACCTTTCATTCTTCTTCTCTGGTTCAGAGAAGCAATTCACGCATGTGAAAATGTTGTCGCTGGTGCGAACACAGGCCACGTGAGCCTTGCGACGGCACACGATACAAAGTTTGAATCGCTGATTTTTGAGCAATTTGTCACAGCATATTCAGCAAATTTGATCCAAATCGTGCTCCGATGACTCGGAATCGGTGCTCATCTTTTCTGCTGCCTTGCTCTTACGTGTTGTGCGCGGTGCGATCTTTGCTGGCATACTTTGTCTTCTTGCATACTTTGTCTCGAAGCACCGAAAGAACAGCTAATTTCAACTTTTCTTCCTCAAGTTGTGGCTTTTTGCGCTTATAATTGCGAACCATTTTGCTGAAAACAACTCAAAACAATTAGTATTCACATCGAATGTGCTTTAGAAACGTTTAGAAACGTATACACGGCGTCGGTCTGTAGGTATAAATGAGTTTACAGTGACAAATGCGGTGGCCATTTTCGCCCCACCAAAAAGTGGCCATTTTCGCCCCACCGCGTCGTTTCGATTTTGCGACGTCACAACACAAACAAAAATTATTTTATCATAAAAACCACTAGTACCATTCGATTCAGCGTGTCTTAATTAGCTAAAAACACTCAACAAATATTATTTCTCCTTAGAAATATATTCTACAACCCAAAAACTGTGGAAAAATTTTTTTTTACTTTTGATAAAAAAATCGACACGTTCACACTCTCCGACGACTGACAATCAACTGATTGGACGAGATGTCAAATGAATTCATGCCAATAGTAGCTGATGCTCGGGCGCATGTATAGAGTGCTTACCCGATGCGATGTGACGTCTGGTGTTCGAATTATTGCGAGTGGCCATTTTCGCCCCGCGGCCATTTTCGCCCCACCTTCCCCTACTTTTTATTTTGAAAATTGTGTCATGAACTAATTTTGGGGATACTTGATAAAAATTGAAATTTGTATTACTCGTTTTTAAACGCATATTAGAGCTCGGCAGCGGTTGTAGTCGGACAAATTCATTATTCAATGAATCTAACGTTATGTTTTCTGGCAGTTCGAATTTTTTCATTTTTTGTGATTTTTTTGTCACTCCAAAATTATGTATCAATTGCCATTTTTCTCTAGATGATTTCGCATCAAAGTATGAGTTGGTTAAGTTTTCTTTCTTTGAATCACGAATCATATATTTGATTTTATTATCAATTTTTCTGTACTTTGAGTAAATTGCATCACCAGATTCATTTTTTCGGTTCAGAACCCACTGATCATAGTAAATTTTACGTTCAGACATTAATTCCTTTATTTCGGAATTCATCCATGGGACTGGTTTATGTTTTGATATAATTTGGCGAATAGGGCAACATTCTTCCATGAATTTATCCAAAATTGCGTATAAATTATCGATTGCCGAATCAACACAATAAATTTCCCGAAAAATTGCCCAGTTAATAGATTTAGCAAAATTCAATACTGATTCAGGACTGATGTTATTAATATTACGAATTTTGAAAATTTGATGCACTTTTTTAGTGCTAAATGTATTGAAAATTGCATAAACCGCATGATGATTTGAGACACCGATTGCCGGAAAGTGACCGAAATGTTTTACATTATTGGTGTCCTTTGTAAAAATCAAATCCAGTTGTGATGGATTAAAGTTCCCGGCAAGATAAGTGGGGCATTTATCATTTATCAATGATAGACTGTCACTGAGAATGTGTAATTTATTATATTTGGTCCGATCAAATGAATTAGCATTAAAGTCCCCACAGACCATTACATGATTAAAACTCATGCTTAGTTCGTTGATTAATTGAAAAACTTCGTCAGTCTCTTCATCACTACAGTTACCGTGCCGATATATATTGCAAAATAAAATTTTTGATGATTTTGTTTGGATTTGGAGGATAAGGAAGTCAATTAGTTTATATTTATTTTTATGCTTGTTTGATTTTTCAACGCGTGTGACCTTTAGACCTTCTTTGACAAACGCACATACACCGCCTCCGCCCTTCACAATATTTGTACTTTTGAAGTTGCGGTCGCTTCGAAATAAATTGTATCCCTTAATTTTAATTATATTACTCTTTATGGACGGTTTTAGCCATGTTTCACTTATTGCAATTATATCAATATTAGTCTCTTGGATGAATAAACAAATATGTTCAAAATGCATTCCCTCTAATAGACCCTGACCGTTAAAATTAATAATCTTTAAAAAAAATTTATACTTTTTCAAACTATTTCTAAATTCAATGAAACTATTGTTAATGCATTCGTCCGTATTTTCGCAATCTGTGCTGTTATTCTTAGCGGTATTTGGTGTACCAATCATATGGCTATTGTTTACTATGTCATGACCTATCTCAATGTTATTGTTTACAAATTTCGGTATTACTAAGCATCGGTCATAACTCACGTTACTCGGACTGGAACGGTCAGCTGTACTTAGGTTGGTTACTTGGATTGCTGATTTTGTTTGGCTTACTTTTTGTAGCGTTTTGGCTTCATTGCGTGTGTGCGCTGTTGTTTGTTCAACGTATACTTTGGTCTCTTCCATTGATGATTTTTGAGCATTTCGAAAAAAGTCCAGTTCTCAGGAAACATGAATTCGTTGAGATAATTTGAGCGGTGCGCCGAATGACACAATTACGTCTATTTGATCAATTGTACCGTTAGACATTTTATATTTGTGGATGGCGGCATTTTCACGTGATAAAAAGTGTGCTAATTTTTGTTGTGTCCACGATAACTTTCGAACCGCTCAAGCGATTTCGCTCAAATTTTTCCAGGAGTCACAATTAGTAAATATCTTGGATGTATCAAAAGTTGGGCCAAATTGGACCAGTTCATCTGGTACTTTTGGGACATCATAGAAAATCACCCAAGGGACCCCCCTTGGATTATGTCGAAAAAAAAATGTCTTTTTTCATCAACCTAGAGTGGATTGTTGTATCGTTCTCACATAGTTTTATAATATTAGGCAGTGTTAAATGGTTTATAACATGATGGCCGACCATGATGGCCCAAAAACTACGATTTTTGGTTGTGTCCACGATAACTTTCGAACCGCTTGAACGATTTCGCTCAAATTTGGCCAGGAAACACTATTAGTAAATACCTTGGATGTTTCAAAAGTTGGGCCAAATTGGACTAGTTCATCTGGTAATTTTCGGATGTCATGGAATTTCACCCAAGGGGGGATTTTTTTGAAATTTTTTTTTTTCTTGTTATCATAGAACGGATTTTTGATTTGTTTCAACACGATTTTATCATGTTAATCCGTGTTAAATGATTTATAACACGATGGCTGACCATGATTGACTTTTTTTCTATATTTTTTTGAATTTTTTTTTTCAACTTTTTTCATTTCAAAATGCATTTTCTGGTTTTTTATATCATTTTCTTATCGTTAGCCGTGTTAAATGATATTTTTGATATTTGGCTTGAAATCCACAGTCTATGGTGCGTCACTTGTCGGACTACCATTTTTTTTGCTTATGTTTTTGCATTTCAGCTTGCGAGCAGGCTCATCGTTTTGTGGATGTTTTTAGTGGAGAAGTATTTCCTTGAAGTATTACGACGCGAGGAACGTATTAATCATCGGCATACATCATATCCGACACCATCAATGATGACAATGCACATTCGATCACCAAAACGAGCACGTACATCATCACCAAATCGCAGGCAAACTCCGCCACGTACATTATCACCACAACCAGCCTCTCTGATCGTCTGTACAAATAGATAGGAAACGTCAAACAAGAACAATAAAGCGGCACCTGGCGACTGGTTGGAGAAATGAAGAATCATGCACATAGTTTGCTGTAACAAGTATGCGTCTGTGTAAGTGCGTCTGTGTAATTCAAACATTGAAAGTATGACACGTTGCACTTAGTCCCCAGGTGCCGCTGTATTGTTTACTATTTTCATGATCAGAAAGGCTGACCACAACCATCAACATCACGCATCCGATCGCCATCGCCAATACTGGGCACAACATTGATGCGCAGACAAACTCCTCCACGTTCACCATCACCGCAGATAAAGAGTAGGATTTCTCCATCACCAGCATCAACATATTTTTCGGGGTACGTCGAAATAAGCAGTGACGATGATAGTGATGTAACGCTACCATTTACACCGATGATGACTGGTATTCGTCGGCAATCATTCGAGGAAGGACAGCGTTTTTCACCGCGTTCACCGATATATGATCCAACACCAATGCGCCTCACACCACCACCTTTTCCACGCGCACGCCGTCTGCGCTTCGAAGGTCTCAATAATGATTTCAACGAAACTGCTACCGTTGGCCCGCTAGCTGATATCCAAGTTCCCGATGTTGGCTTGGAAATTGAGATTAATGGTGACGCCAACGCGCAGGTTGTGGTAAACAGCATTGGCAATATCGCAGTCAACAACAACAACAGCATCAATAACAATATCGCAGCAGCCAACAACAACAACAACAACAATAATCCAGTATGCAACATTTGCTTCGATTCACTATATAATAATCAGCCAGTCTCATTAAAATGTGGACATTTGTTTTGCTTCGATTGTATAAGCGCGCAAAATTCCAATCGCAACTACAAAAACGAGTGCGCTACATGCAAAGCACCATTCAGACACTCTGAGTTTCGCTGCGTTTTTTTAAATTGATTATTTGGCATGTTTTTTTTCTCGCTTTGCAGTGTTTTGTTCCCCATTTTTCACATATTTCGCAGTTAAATAGCATTCTTTCATTCATGTTTGCATACGTTTTATGAGCTTCTTTTTATTCCAAAATAAATTTCACCCATAAACAAAAATCCGTGTTTTATTTCGATTCACCCTCTTTTTTTTCAGCTTATACCATTTTTTCACCCTTCTAAATTAACATTCATATATCTATGATGGTTCTACCCCTCTTGTGCATTCACATATATCTATGAGAATTCTACCCCTCTTTGACTTCGGCGGTTCTTATCAATAAAGGTTCTTATTAGAAAGTGGGTTAGAAGTCTCATAGATATACTACTGTCCACACTCTTCGTCTTTTGAGATTGATGTGTTTGACGCGTTTGCCGCGTTTGGCTATCGCAATAGTTGTGTTGGTTGTGTGGGTTGTGTGTTCGGTCTGTTGTTCTCTCACGTCTCTCACCCTTTCGCCTTATTCACGCAACCCATCTTCGCAGGAGTGAGAAAGAACAACACAACGAATGCAACCGTAACAACATCGCAAACCATTGCATACACTTGCCTGAACGGCTTGAACGATTAGAAGTGCTAGAACGGCTAGAACGACTGGAATATTCGTTGCCCGCCATTTTTATTATCCACTTCGTTCACATCGATCGTAACACTGATTCGCGTAGTCGGAGCAAAAATTTTCAAGCGTTCTTCGAGCAATTCTTTCTGAACGAAATATCGGTTAAATACGTTAAATATCAGTAAAATAGTTTCGACAAGTAATTTTTTTTATTAAAATCATTGTTTGTAAAAAGAAATACCGATTCAAAAAAAATCATGTCAGACAAACAAATACCCGGTGGACGACGTGGTCGTGGGCCACGTGCCCAATGGGCATCGAGTAGTCGATTTTTCGTTCAAATCGAGCTTCTTGTGTAGCCACTATTTAGTTCGATTTGAATGTAAAAAATTGCATTTATCGTACGAAAATTGTTGTCCATTTTTTATGATAACAAATAAGGCCCGATTATTACCGTAAAAAGAAGGAAAAATCGTGCGAAAATTTATGTTCACTTTGTATGATAATTATTATAATACAAAATGGACAGTAATTTTCGTACGATTTATGCAATTTTTTACAGTGTTAATCAGGCTTTAATCATTATGAAAATGCGAACGTGTCCACACGTATTTTTTTTATTCAAAGGATTTTCTCCATCTGGAGAATCAAACGAATTTGTCAAAGTAATTTTTTGCTTTTGTAGACAACATTAATATACTCCAGATGGAGTACTCCAGATGGAGTAAATTACATGTTGTCCCATTTAGCGGATGGTATGAATTCCTTTGAATTTAAAAAATACTCTCAGTATACAGTAGACTTTGAAGCGAATATAAGCATAGGAAAAAGGGCAATAAAATGGGTGATAATTATAATTTGGACGGCAGTGTCGAAAATAAAAGAAATGTTCGGCACAAATTTACGATCAAAATCGCATTGCGAAGCCAATTCAAACCAACACGTCATCAGAATCAGATCCATTTGCCACAGACGGAGACTCAGATATTAGCTTCGCTCCGACGCAAAGCAGCAGCAGCAGCATCTCAAATTAAATGACGAACTTATGGCTCTTTCCACTGCCGCTACTAAACTCGAACAAGAAATCACCTTACACCGTGATTTACTATACATAAAAGTTAATACCACATATACGGTTGATGCTCCACCATTAAACCATTTGGGAATCAATATCAAAACGTTCACAAGCAAAGGAATAAGTGTTGCTTTACCAACAAAAACCGTTTCGGAAGCGTTGCAATTGAACGAAATATTGAAAGAAGAGAAAATATTCGAAGAAGTGGTGAGTTATGACTGATATTTGTATTTTATGATCCACGATGTGATGAAAATGTTCTTATATTTCAATAGCTTGTTCACATAAGCAAGATCTATGGAAACAACAAACAGCGCGTTGCATGGGGGATGACGAGACGAGTGCTAGAGGCACTTATGGATAAGAAATGCCTGTCCGAATTCACATGGACTGGAAAAACATCCGTCAAAGGATTGCGACGAGAGCCGATCAAAAATCTAAAATCAATACATGATGTGGTGATCGCTGCACTTAATAAAATTGATTCATCCTACATATACGCGTTGTTCAAATCAGATATGGTAAAACACATTGTAAAATACGCCAATATTCGCGGAAAAAAAGAATGATATAAATAAAAAGATATTATTGAATAATAAAGAAAGAAAAAAATTATCAAAAATAATTTAGATTTTGCTGTGACCACTGTTGAACACTGGGTAAACACGGTAACGCCAGTAAAAAATGCAAAATCATTTTATGAGCATTTTTCACTGGCCGTACAACCGGACGACAATACAGCAATTGTAGAGAGTATGGATGCCTCAATTCAAATGCTTCCATCAAATGAAACGGTAGAAATACCGTTTGATGACAATATGGCTGATGATGAGGTCGTTGGTGAAGCGGCTGAAGCGCCACTTCTTGTTCAACACCATGTTTGTCCGGTAGTTGGATGCCACAACCAATTTAAACATGAGCGCAACATCCAACGCCATATCGACTGCAAACATGGTGTCGAACAAGGGGATGGCACTTATGCCATAATTAAATACGTCTGCAGACTGTGTAACGCAAAGAACATTTACTTTTCGAATTTCATAGTACATTTTTCAAACTTTCACTCGAATGAAGCAGAAAAATATTCAACAGATGATGTTCCAAAGAAATTTTGGAAAATTAAAAAAAAAACTGTAAAAAAATTTGAACTCAAATAAAAAAAATTTGATTCTTTGTACGATAAAAAGTCCAATTTGCAATAAGAATTATTTCTACAAGACGTTTACTGTCATCACTAAATTAAAATGTCAATTCGAGGTGATAAATGAAATTGTATACAATGCAAATAGCGCTAGTTCTATCAGATCAATCTCAATTAAAATGCACAGTGACCATAGAGCGTGGGTTAAAGGTACTCGAAAGGCACAATAGCGTCGAACCTGACTTTGTTCTATCTTTTCTTTCAACTTTACCTTGTCCCGGAAAATCATTGTGTGCACTTCTTTGTTTCGCTCGAAATTTGTCGATTCAAACCGCATACGCGTTGGTATTTACGATTTGTTTTTTTTTTCTTTCCTTAGCAATGATAAGGCATGACAACGATTACCGTTGTATTACCGAATAATTTTTTGCAGCGTTCATGTTTCCAAATTGTCAACAAAATTATGTAAATCACACAATTATTTGAAAACGACACGATGACAATACCTCTTTGGCGCGCGCGATCACAACAAATCCAGTCGCACATTTGCGAATCCAAAGTCTTCATCCTCGGTCGATCTGCTTTGTACTCGAGATTTGGTGAATTTTTGTTTCAAACACGAAACACCGAATTAATATTGTCCATTCGAAGCGACTAACTTTGTTCATCTTTTGGACAACTTAAAACTCATTACTCGACTCTTTGAAAAAAAATATTTTCCATTCTCCAGCTGGAGAAAAAATTGAAACATAAAGAAGAATCATGTAAAACGATGAAAAATTATAGTTACTTGAAAAAAGTTTAAATCGTATACTCCTTAAAATATATTTCGGTCCATTTGACATCAAACGATTATAGCGAAAAACAGAGAAATCAGTGTGAACCAGTCCTAATAAATTGGCAAATTCACTTGCAGAAATTTTTTTGACAGCTCTCACATTACAGAGCTCGCTACATTGCTGAGTTCGCTGCGTTCAGTGTAACCCTAGGGTGCAGTCACACTATGTAAACTTTTGATGGAAATATTGTTTCCGTAAACATTATTTGTTTCCATTGGAGCAGTAAATTGTTTACATAATAGGTGTTTCAAAAATGTTTACAAGTGCTGGTCACATTAAGGTTAAATGTTTGAAATAGTTTCTTCATTACAATGTATTTAAACAACAAATTAAATCATTTCATATTGCCAAGGCACTTGTCCTTCGCAGGTGAAATATGTTTTAAAGATTTCTTGAATATTTTTTCCTCTTTCATTTGAAATACTTTGTTCATTCGCTACACCGCCCAAATTATCCAATGTTTCTTCCTGATTTATTTCTAATGCTAAATATGATTCTGGATCAATAGTAGCTAACCAATTATGAATAGAACAAATGGCCAAGACACAGAGCTTTACATTTTGTTCACTTAGCTCTATGGTGGTCCGCAGCAATCGAAATTTGGACGCCAACATGCCAAAGGTGCTTTCAACCATACGGCGCGCACGAGACAACCTGTAGTTGTATATCTGTTCTGATTGATCTTGGCCGCGGAAGTTGAAAGGTTTCATAAGATATGGGCGTAAAGCAAAAGCATCATCAGCAACGATTACGAACGGTGCTACAACATTTGAGCCTGGCAGACTCCGCGGTGGTGGTATATTCAAGGAATTATTTTCGATCGCTTGATATAGTGAGCATCTATTGAAAACACCTCCATCAGAGATTCGGCCTTTACATCCAACATCAATGTAAATCAGTTTGTAGTTTGCATCCGTCAATGCCATGAGAACCACGCTGAATGTATGTTTGTAATTAAAGTTAAGAGACCCTGAGTTACTTGGGCAACGAATTGTAATGTGTTTTCCATCCAGGGCACCCAAGCAATTCGGAAATTGCCACTGAACGTAATAATCTTCTGCAATTTTGTTCCATTCATTTTGCGTTCGGGGAACCTGTTCGATTAAACGGAAATTTGAGTATTTGCAACTTTTCCATAAATGATTTGTATTCTATCAAACCTTTAAATAATCGCTAAGCGTAGAATGTATCGCTGCACAAGTCTTTGAGACAATTCCCGATATGGTATTATGTGGCACCCTGAATAAAAGCATCAAAGAACGATACGAATCACCTGATGCCAAATAACGAAGGGTGATGGTTAATCTGGTTTCTGGTGATATCGGTCTTCTGAAGGTTGTATCTTTCTTGGCTATAATTGGACTCACTTTTTCAAGCAAAATATCGAAGTGTTGGGGTGACATTCGAAAAAACTTTCTGAATTCATCGTCAGTTTGATCATTTCTCAAATCACGAACTAGGTTTTGTGCAGCATCTTCAACTGGGTTGGTAAATTTTCGTATTTCGAGCGACTTGTAAGTAATTTACGTAAGAAATATGTATCTTACGTTTATTACGTAAGAAACCTCAACGCATGTAATAAACTCCAAAACGCTCCAAAAAGTGCAGGGTGTGGCGCAATACAACTTTTTATTGCTGCCAAAGTTGATTTGGAATGAAGAGAAAAAAAAGTTGTCGATTTATCTTCGGTAGATTTATTTGAATATCGTTTATTTAAATG
>NW_022599207.1:2622-7922 GCF_009176505.1 Sitodiplosis mosellana | reverse complement strand
CTGCAGTGCACAAGAAAAAAAGTTGTTTGTACGGTGGGCTCTTGGTCTAGTATATATTGACTGCTCAACGTGTGTTGTGTGTATGACCACTAGAGGCAGGTCAAATGTTGTCGTCAGTATGGATTTCATTGCCGCGAATAACCTATGGCTACTACGATGAACTACGACGTTATATCTACCGTGAATTGTATACGCGCGGCGCCGTACACGCAATCATACTTCGGCTTACCGAATATTGGGATTTTGCGTTATATATCAAATGGACTGTATAGACGATGTTTCGGCAACTAATCGAATCGCTTAATCAAGTGAAATGCTACATCTACGCGTGTGACGACAAGTTCGCTGCTCCATTTAATAGGACATTATTTATACGTGCTTTGGATGGATTGCGAGAAAGACCCCGAATCGATTGTGTATTTGTGTGCGTGTATTTTTTTTCATCGCGCAAAAATAAACCAATTAAAAGTTAAACATTAAAAGCTCATCTGAGCAGAAAGTGTATGGAGTAAGCACAACAAGAAGAGAATGTATTGTGCTTTATGGTTTTGGCGTCGAAAGTTTTTCTTTTCGTTTGTACATACCTTTTTGCTAAGTATCTGTACTGCCATCTGTGGATGATTCGCATTTCGAAAAATGCATCACGCATCAGCCACCAATAATTTCTAAAACTTGAATATGTATGATAATTATGTGTATCCAATGTCCATTGACACAATTCGCCACTGCACAATGCAACATTTCTGGCATATAGGATGGCCAAATATAACTACCCTGCAAAAAATACATTCAACGTAATTTTATCAACAAATCGGAACAGCAAATAACATAGAATAGCATTTCAGAAATGGGAACACTTCCAAAATTACCGAATTTCAATTTTAGACAATAAATTATTGTCAATAATTAGAAGTTCATGTCATTTTACTTATTCTATATCATGGAATTTTGATCAAAATCGCAAAAACGACATTGTTTGCGATTTCTTTCCAAACCAATGTAGTTGGAAAGAAATCGCAAAACTACATACTGGAAGAAAATGTTTATACATACGATACTGCCCTCTGTGAATGGTTCGATTTAGGAATGCAGCTTTCATAGCGACACAATGCGCATGAATCTCACTTACACACCAATGCATACAGACCCATTCCGCCAGAGAAAAATAAAAACATTGAACGTATAATAAATGGGCAATGTATGATTTTGCACTGTTGAACACAGTGTGAGTTCATGCGAATGCGCAATGACACTGTGACCGAATGAGAAAAGGAAAATTTTCGACCATTCTTCGTTGATTAGTTCGATGAAAGTGGTAGACCAATCAACATTTGTTGAGCTTTTGGAATATTGTGTATTTTTTGTTTTGTTTATTTCGTTTTGAAGTAAATGAAACAATCGAAATTAAAGGTGTGAAATTACGTAGCGAAGACAGCGTCTAATAACAAAATTTTTATCGAGCTTATGTGTTGTACACCATTTTAATCTTGAAACCATTTGTGTGAGACTGTGTGTTTTTCTTTTGTTAAATAATATACTTCGCATAATTTTATTAGAATTGTATCAGGATTTGTTGTGAGCAAGAACAAATTAATTAAAAATCGAACGGTTTTCGATATATTTTTTCAACTAAAAAAAATATCCCCATTTCAGTAACAGTTAGTTATAATCTTTTGGTAAGTACCTGTACTGTGTGGCCCTGTTCTAGTCAAAGTCAATTCGTTCATTGCCCACTTCATGTTATATTTTGAAGCCAAACAGCATTGAGTCATCATAAAAAATTCCATTTTTCGTTTGTTTTCCAAGTTTTTGTTCCTTTTTCATTCATTTTCCGTTGTAATCACGTTGTTATTTGCAAAATATTCATCGACAATATAGGTAGACAACAAATGCGTAGTTTCTTTTATTGTGGTAAATTACGCAAATGATAAGTTCGATGTCGAGCTATCGGCGCGCATTTATTTTCCAACAGAGTTATAGCATTTGACAATTCTGAAACATTAGAAAGAAGAACAACGAAGCAAAGCACCCACTTCGCACAAATATTTCCTCTCTCTCCCTCACCACCAGAGAAGAAATTCGATTCAACGAATTCTCATGCATCACGATATCAAATACGTGTTGGCATTTCAAAAAAAATGATACGCATTTACGTGACACGCGAGAACAAATGAATAATTAGAATTTATGTCTTACCCTCTCTCTCTCTCTCTCTCTCCCTCTATCTGCCACCCTCTTTCTCTTACTTACTCACTCACTCTTTCGTTCTTTCCTTGTGAACATAAAATGACGTCTTATCTATCACATTTCGTTTCATTTTCATGTGTCGCATTTTTCACTCCTTCATCACATACATTATGACATGGAAACACGCATTAATCTTTTGCAAGCATTTCTATTTGCAAACCAATCTTATGATAAATTATGCAAATCAAGCAACATAAACAACAACAAATTTTTTTTTTTTGTTCATAACAGAAAATCTAAGCTCTTTCAATTTTCAAAACTTCTTTTCTCTGTTCCTTTTTTTCTTTTCTATTCGTGTATCAACTGACTCCAAATGCTGTAGCCTTACAAAAAAGAAAGAAAGAAACAAACAAACCAAACCAAGAAAGCTACCATTCATCTATAATTTTGTTTTTATGGACGCATTCAAGTGCATAGATCACTAAATACTAGTGGAATTTAAAAACCAAAAAAAAAAAACAGAACAAACATAGAAAATTGACACAAAAGTTCCAGAGTTTGAAGTAAAACCAAAAAAAAAAATATCTGTTTAATATGGCTCCATTTAAGTTGAAGTTTCGCATGGGAAGCGGTTCCAGAAGCATATCGCAGGAAATCGAAGAGCCTGTTCAATATAGCAGTGTTCAGCAGCCACTGCTTATGCGACAGTCAGCTGTTGGTGGAAGTAATACAACACTCAGTTCCGAATATAATAGCATGAGCACAAATAACGATCAACACAATTTGTTGCCAAATACATTTGAAGAAGAAATAGGTAAAAATATAACACTTTGCACTGTTTACAATTTACGCCTGAATTTAGACGGAATTCCGGCTAGTATACGCTCTCAGTCGATATTCCTCCCAGTAAGTTGTATTCCATTCGTTTTTTTTTTTTGCCTAGATTTCAGACGAATATACGCCTGAAAGTAGATTTTCAGTTGAAGTTTTGGGCGAAATATAGACTGAAAGCGTAAACCAGCCGAAATTTCGTCTATAGTCGGGCACCATGCATTTTTAATGTCTTCTCTCTTAATTGTAATTGAAAAATCGCATTACTTATAAATAATCAAATTGAAATTAATTGCTGATTTGATGATTTTTTTTTTTTTTTTCATTTAAAAACTAGGTTACGAAAATCCAACCATAATGAGAAATATCACAGATGCACATTGTTATCAAAATATGCAAACGTCTTCATCCAATTCAACGATATCTCGAAATGTAACTCAATTATGTTTCCTTATGATAATATTCCTGTATTTTCCTTTATTTTCGACGTACAATTTTGATGGAGGAATTTTTTTGCACGAATAGGATCAATTTCTGCACGACTGTGAGGGAAATGTCACATCAAATAACAAGGAATCTTCTAAGTACGATGAAAAAGAGTGTACAGTTGGTGAAAAACTCTTCTTGTCCAATCCATCACGGTCCAATGAGAATTTGATTGATTCGACAGCCGGATCGTGTGATCCTCTATTTGCAAACCAAAGCCTTGAACAGATTAATTTAGGTAAGAGCAAAAACTAGGTTTGGCAAACTGCAAACGTAGTTGATTTGATTGTTTTGTTCTTGCTCTTGTCTTTCCAGAAGAAAACACTTCAGTCAATTCGACCAATGATGAGCAAGAGTGTCCATCGAGTATAGATAATCAAAATTTAGTTGACGATTGGGATTCGCATGAGAACCAGTTGCAAGATATTCAGGATATTCAACTCCAAACCACATTGGACACAATCATCAACAATAAATCATCGAAAAAAATCTATAAGGCCGTTGCCAAGGAATGGGGCATCACATGTAAAATGTCCGAACAGTGCCGTTGCATAGATTGTCAAGGCAACTATTTTGATTGCGAATTTGACGAGGTAAATTCCATTCAACATCTGACCTGACCACCATGTATATGCATGTGCAATGCATAATAATTAGAGTATGAATCCCATTTCAGAATGATCATCAGAAGACCGATGGTGGATTAGGTGCAAGCACTCCCGTATTTTTGAATGAAGTGATGCATCAGTCATCATGCACAATAATATAAATGTCTACTAACAAAACGAATTTCTCCACATACAAACACACACACACACCCACACACCGCCACATCAATTAAATTTTCTGAAAATGAAACCAAGAACAACAAAACTATATTTTAACAAACTTAGGAGAGATACTTTCAGTGTAACAAAAGACTACGATTGGCACTAATTAAACAATAAAATGGAATGAGGCGACATTTATAGAGAATCGGTACATTTTAGCGATAGTTTGAATGAAAATGCAGAGAAAGTCTATCGAAACAAAAAGAATACTATTTTAACACTTTTTTACGTAGAAACATTGGAATGCAAAAGCTATTATTAGCAAAAACAAAATATGGAGTTTTTAGCGATATTTATTGACTATTTTATGCATGTAACAGATGCAAAATTGATGTGAATTTGCACGTACAGATCTGAACATCAGCAGCAACTTGAAAAAAAAATAAAATCAATCGTTATAATCAAATAAGTATATGTGTTGTTATAGAAGCACGATGGAGAAGACTAACGAAATGCATCCATTGAATTTGACGGACTGGGAAAAGAGAGGAAGAGAAAGAGGTAGAGCCAAACGAAATACTTTTGCAATATTGTTGACTTTTAATTGTACTTTAATCCAATTGATTGATTCATGGCACGTACGCTACAAGCGATTCGATAAGAAGATGGATTGTTCCGATGACATTTTTTTTTTTTTTGTGAAGAATCAAATCGATTTTAATTACATAAGAATTAATCGAATTAAGCTTTTAACCTTCGATTTGGATCTATTTTTTTCGTGTTTTCGTAATCGAATAAAGCCAGGAAAGAGAAAGAGAGCACAATGGAGTTCTCTTACCCATTTTGGATAGTTAATTTCTCACGTTTGAATAATTCATTGCTTGATGGATATTATAATGAAATTTAGAACAAATATTTTATTTAAATCAAAAAACATTTCGCCTGATTTATTGGTTTCACTGGTGGGCTAACTGGTGGGACAAACGAAATGAGTACATGAAAAGAAGTGATTTTTGCGATGAACTA
>NW_022599207.1:0-2522 GCF_009176505.1 Sitodiplosis mosellana | reverse complement strand
TAGACTGCTCCAAAAAAAAAGTTGGTCGAAGAAAAAAAGTGTCATCCAGATTCGAAAAATATACCTCAAAAAAATAGGTTTGGTCCAAAAAAATCATATGGGTACTATATAAAAACCCATGGCAAGCCCCATATCAAATTTTTCATGACAGCGATTTCGGAAGACATTTTAGATCGTAACATTTCGACCGATTCCATTATTCCAGCCAACTTTTGGCAAAAACTGATGATGAGGTTTTGTTTGGCTTGTCAATATCTATAACTTTTATTACGACATCAGCTCTTGAAAAGGCCTTCTGGGCCAGTTACAGTGTAAAATGACCAAAAAAATGGCAATTTTTCGGCATTTTTCGCATTTTTTGCTCTACTGGTCACCCAGATGGTAGACTTTTGTTCAATTTTCGACTTGTGTCGTGTAGCCAGGGGCCGTATAAATAATTTGGTACTGTCAGATTGCGATTTGGATGGAATTTGGCGACAATTGATTCACACATATAAGACAAATTTCTGGCCAAAATGAGCAAATCACAAACATGAGCTTCGGTTTGACAGGTAAAAGCGAATGATTTCTACCTTTTCTGCCTTTGAACATCTAGTATGGTTCCTTACGAACATTTTGGGTACTTACATGACCAAATCGAATGATGTTTTCACATATTTCTGGCCTCATATTCAATTTCAACTCCCAAAAAATCGACTTTTGACCAGAAAATCCTTAATTATAGGTTTTTAGGGATAGTGTCTTGATGCAATGCTATTTTTTTCGAAAATATGGGGAGTCTTCCCAGACAAAAACTCTCAAAATTGACTTTTTAAAGTACCTCCCGAACTAAAGGTACGTTTTTCATGCATTTTTCTATGAAATTATCAATTTTTGTTCATGCAGAACAGAAATGCAGAAAAGGTAGAAATCATTTGCTTTTACCTGTCAAACCGAAGCTCATGTTTGTGATTTGCTCATTTTGGCCAGAAATTTGTCTTATATGTGTGAATCAATCGTCGCCAAATTCCATCCAAATTGCAATCTGAGAAGTGCCAAATTATTTATACGGCCCCTGGCTACACGACACAAGTCCAAAATTGAACCAAAGTCCACCACCTGGGTGGTCAGTAGTGCGAAAATGCAAAAAATGCCGAAAAATTGCCATTTTTTCGGTCATTTTACACTGTAATCGATCCAGAATGCCTTTTCAAGAACTGATGTCTTGGTAAAAGTTATAGATATTGACAAGCCAAACAAAACCTCATCATCATATGATTTTTTTGGACCAAACCTATTTTTTGAGGTATATTTTTCGAAACTGGATGACACTTTTTTTCTTCGAACAACTTTTTTTTTGGAGCAGTCTAGAGCTCCATCATATATTTTTATTCATGTCGCTGGAACGATAGATTTTTTCATGCTCTCCCATTTCAACCAAAAACAAATATCATAGATAATGGCTGTTTTAAGTATATCTAACTAATATATTGAAATCAAGTAAACTTCCTCCGTAATTCTTCATCGTACCATTTTTCAGCTGAAGAATGACATTTATCCGCTTGTTTCAATAAAATTAAATATTATGAAATGACATGTGTGCTTAAAACAAGTTGGACCGTGGGTTTATCTGCAAACAGAGAGTCAAATATATTAGAGCAGAAGAGCATAAAAAATCTGTCTTCGAAGCTAGAAGCCTATTTGTGTCTTGCAAATTTTTTCCAACCCCAAATTCAGACATCAGATCTTGTTAAACTCGCATTTATTTCATCTGGCCTTTCGGGATTTGTAATTAGATTGTACGTTGAATCGCCAAATAAACTGAATTAAATATCATGAGGAAATGTGTTGTGTATTATTTATATTTCTTTGGTGCAAATCAATAATTCCAACATAAACGATTAGACGTTAAATTGTGAGTATTGTTTGGAAAATACGAGGTTCCCTCAAATCGGTGCTAAAATTCATGGCTTAAGAATCGCACTGAGTGGACCCCGTGAGTAGCGCAATGCATCACAATGTCGTGTGCGCTATACGCACACGAACGGACGACGAACTGTTCACAAATTTCCAAATAAAAATGAGTTTACCACTGTCCGTTCAATGTGCACTCAAATACTCACAGCAGACACGCATAATAAAGAAAAACATGTCCGTGCCTGTATTTCGACTATGTTGAACCTACTACTATTACTTCTTCTTCTTATTTTTTCGGCCAAACGAAGATCCGTACAAAGCAAAGAAGAAGTAAGTGAGCACACAACTCAGTTTTTATGAGAAAAGCATCGCACCCAAGCGCTGTGGCTCTCTTATGAAATATAGAAGTAAAAAAATGCAATTCTTATTACTTCATTACCTACTTATTACTGTAATGAGATGACCTATTACTTATTACTCATCTTATTACTTGTAATAAGATGTATTACTTTGTAATAAGATGCGTAATAAGTAATAAGATCATCTTATTACGGTAATAAGATTGTAATAAGTATCTTGGACCAAGAGCCCACCGTACAAACAACTTTTTTTCTTGTGCACTGCAG
>NW_022599206.1:1601-13533 GCF_009176505.1 Sitodiplosis mosellana | reverse complement strand
GGCGCCATACGGTGGTTAGGCTCGGGACTTATTGACCGATGTGTTAGGAACTGCATATGAGCGTATATTGCCTACACAAACATTGTACACATAAGCTAATTATTGAATAAAATGAAATGAAATGAAATGAAATTGATATCTACGGTCTACCTACTTTGTTTTAGAGGCATTCAAATGCACGCAAGCGTCAATTATGACCATATTTTGACATTATTCATTGATATTATGAATAGAATTATTGAACATTATTAGGGATTATTGAGAATTCCGAAGGATTATTTGGGATTATTTTTGTACTAGATCGCATTATTTGAATTATACAAATCTAGTACTTTCCCCCTTGATAGCCAGCTTTAAGTCCAAGAGTTCAGCTGTATATGCAGCGACGCAGAATGTCTGCTTATGGGTAATAATTATTATTTTCAACAAAGTGCGCTGTAAATGGAAAAAATTCAGCAATGAATGCTCTAACGGGATCTGTACGGTATAATTTGGAAGTATAGGTAAATTCATTCGTCATAAGGTATACCCAAATGTTGGAAATGGCATTTCTCCCTTCTACTTTACTCGGGTTCAAATAGTGTTGGAACCAAAATGCTGTCAATTGACCATTCCACATGTGGTAAATTCAGTCACCAACAAAAATGACAACATCCTCCGGATCAGTGTCGATATTATGCATGGCTGCTAAGTGCGAGTCGTATGTTGCTTGCGTTGAGTTTGGTGGAATGTAGGCGCTGTAAACGAAAACGCATACGTATTCCAAGTTTTCCGCACCGGGTATTTTTATTTCTTTGCTAGTGAATGTCTCGTCTTTCATTGCAATCAGTACGCCGCCTCCACGTTTGAAAAGTCAATCTCTACGATATACTGAGTATGATTCGTCAAAGTATTCGGCATCATGGATGTCCTGTTTCAGCCACGTCTCAGTTAAAATTATCATATCATGATCGTAGGATGAAGCAGTGCAGAAGAAGCGTTTCTGTTTAGTGCGCAAGCCACGAACATTTTGGTAGTAAATTGTGATGCACGAAACGCTGTTGTCATCCGATATGCTTCGAGTTAGTTGCAACACCGGGGATGAAAATCGCGACGATTTCCTCCGCAGCAACCTGTGTAGTCATTGGAGCGCTTCTTCACGACTTGCCGTAGATTTTGCTTCTGTCGGTTTTGGCTGCAGCAACTCTTTGAGCAATGGTTTGCGCGATTCCGTAGTCGGTTTGGGCGGGAGCGCATCTTTTTCCTGTTGCCCGCCTGACGAATTGCCGTTGTCTTCGATTTCGTAGGCTGGTTTCTATTGCCGTTTTTTGAGTTCGTCTGACCATTCGAAGCTGAGTTATGGCCTTTTGAAGAAACCTTCCCCACGAATTTCTTCGATTTTCTGGCAAGGCTGCGCTGTTCAAACTCTTTCACTATGAATTCTCTTTCATTCCAGATAGGTGAATTTGCAAACTGTTCATAGTGCTCACTTGGAATGTCGATCTTGAACGATTGAAAAGTTACTTTTCGATTTTTACTTGCAAGACCAATTACCTTGATACCACCAACAAGATGAGTGAAACCTTCGGTGTGTCCTAAAATATCCGTGAGGTCGTATGGAATAGTCTCCCGATGGAAGGGAGCAACGTAAAGAGATCGGGTGGTAATTGGCGTAGGTAACACTGATTTTTTTTGGCAAATCGACAGAAATATTCGTGGCTACCAGTTCGGCGAGAGTTTTCCTGGCTTCCGTTTTCCGCTGCTTGGCTTCGCGTGAGTCCGGTTTTGTCATTTCCGAGTCATTTTTTCGTTTGGTCGATCTGTTCCGCAGTGTCACATTGGCATTTAGTGATGTGATTGACAAAGAGTTGCCAATTGATTCCGGTTATGTTGATCGTCAGTTGGAATTGGAGCGGGTGGCATGGTGGTCAGATCCAAATTCAGTCCATCTAGCTTTTCAATTATCGGAGCAAGTTTTGTTTTGATCAACGAGGTTCTTTTTTAGTTCAATGCAATCTGTGCACATCATTTTGATAGGTTAAGTATCTACGTAAACCAAGGCTTCGTGAAAGTATACCTTAGCACGCAGTATATTTAAGGCTAGGTATAATATACCAGCATATCGCACACTCACAGCTGCCGCACACACTTCTTTCGCGCGCAAACGGTTGCGTTCATAGAAAGTTTTGTTTTTGAGTTGCTTGCGATGGCTGTCTACGCAACCGTTTGCGCGCGAGAGAAGTGCGTGCGACAGCTGTGTGTGTGCGATATGCTGGTATATTATACCGAGCCTTAAATATACTGCGTGCTAAGGTATGCTATCACGAAGCCTTGACGTAAGCACGGAAATAAATTTTGCCACAGAAAAAAACGGTCCAGCACCTGTACTACACACACTGAATGGAAACTTTTTCACTCTTGTGTTGACGAATTTGACATTGATTTTGACATTATGTGTGAGTGTACAGGTGCTAGCACCAGTTGGCGACAGCGATGCGAAGCCGTAGCGTTGTTTATGCCACGGCCGCCATCATTTGTTGGTCTCCGGGAATTTTTTTTTTGGGGAATTTTGTCTTCGGGAATTTTTTTTCGGGATTTTTTTTGGGATTTTCTTTTGGAAATTTTTATTGGGAATTTTTTTGGGAATTTCGTTTTGGGATTTTTTTTTCGGGAATTTTGTTTTGGGAATTTTTTTTCGGGAATTTTGTTTTGGAAATTTTGTTTTGGGAATTTCGTTTTGGAATTTTTCTTCCGGGAATTTTGTGCGGATACCAATTATTACCCATAAGTACGTAATTAAGCTTCATACTTAAGGTTAAGTAGGTTAAGTACATACTTAAGGTATCTTAATTACATGCTTAACATACCTTAGCTTAAGTACGAGACTTAAGTGCGTACTTAAGTTTAAGTATGAAGCTTAACTTATGGGCAGACATTCTGCGTCGCTGCATATACAGCTGAGCTCTTGGACTCATAGCTGGCTATTTGTCGCAAGAATGACGCATTGTTATGTATATGGTATTTGCAATGGCATCGAGAGGAGCGCGCTTCTCCTTCATACCTTCTCATATCGCGTTTAGCGGGGAGGAAACGAAGATCTATGTACGAGTGTAACACGATGTGGGCTCGTGTTACGCGCTCACATTTCGTCGTTTGCTCGCTATACGTGACTGTTTGGAGGAGAAACGCGCGCAACTTAGTATATGCTAACGAAAGACGTATATTCATCGACACAGCCACGGCGCGCATTTATGTGCATATCTGAGAGAATACAAAGAAACATTTATTTACTTTTGTGACGTTTCTTTCTTTTCTTTTCTTTCGTTTCATTCCGACTGACGAACGTTTGAGTTTTAATTTAACTGAAACTACATTTAATGATTTATATTTGAGGAGTTTTTTATTTATATTTTTAAATATGGTACGATGCATATGACTTTAAAAACATCACGATTGTTGATAATTGCTGCATTGGTTTTATGAGTGAGAGTAACAAAAATCATGTTGTTTATAACAAAAACCAAAAAGGCTACTTTGATCTGAACATGTTCATGCCTGAAATGTGATTCCAACACAGCAACGAGTCGATGAACTTAAATGATGCATGTCAACAGCGAGCAATACATTTGTTTGTAATTTTTATTCTCCTTCTCTCAATTAGCTATTGGTCGATTCGATATTTTATAGAAAATGGTAACTCTTTTGTTGCCTAGTGCTTAACATATTTGTGAGAAAAAAATTAATTTTAAATATAAAATTTCATTTTGTGAACATGGATTTTAATTGTTCGGCTCTTGTTGGTTTCGATGTTGTGCAATGGCTTCGCGCAGTTCTTTGCACTTTATTTTATGAAACACTTCTGCGTTTAGGTTTAGAATCATGATATCGCTCAATCTTGCTGGCAGCAAACGGCTTCGTTTGTTATTGAATACATGATTCAGATGCGAGAAATCACGTTCCACGTATACTTGACTCGGTGGCACACAGTGTGCCGCACACTGTACACTTGCATGGCCAGCTTGTACAGCTCTGGATAAGCGATTCTCAAATTTTCCCATAACTCTAGGATAGAACTGTTCGATGGAATAAATTCTGGTTGAAAACATTCCAAGATCGATTCAATGTCAACATGAGTACGACTGTTTTGTTCAGTCAATTCGTCCACTGTATGATTTCCACGAAGATATGAGTCAAACGCGGAATCATCAATGATCCACTGTGATTTTGTGTTCCATCGCGCTCAATGCTATAGTTGCTGCGATTCCACAAATCGATTAACATGCGTTTGCTTTCTTTGACCTTCGTCTCAATTGAAGTTATTTGATTTCTGTATCGTGGATCGAAAAAAATTGCGCAGGTCATGAATGGATTCGAGTAAATCGCCTCTTTTCTTTGGATGACAGCATCGAGTAAGTGTTTGGCCAACGATGTTTTTTAACTGGTTTTTCTTGTACATGCAACTAAATGGATTTGCATTTTCGACCAAGTTCCGAAAGCATCTGCTAACGTCAAATCATGGCTTTGCACCGCAACTGTAGCGGGAAGTGGTATTTGAAGAATGTAAACAATTTCGCGTAATATTTGCCACTTATGATTCAACAATTTACATTGTTTGTGTCCGTTAGTTGCATAATGCTCAATTACAGCCTTACACTCCATAACACCTGTTAACTAAGAAAGAAAGAAAGAAAAACATATAGATAATGATCGAGATGAGTATTTTCAATGAATCGATTCCGAATCATTCGTCTCTCAACCAATCGCTTACTTGAAATTAAACGGGTTGGATCCAAATATGTTGTGATTTTCACTTATAATATTAGTAACAAAATAAACAATAAATTTTTGTATTGTCACCACAACTAACAAAATATGAAAAGTAGAGTTGATTTATTTATTTTAGATGTCATAAATGGCTTATCTGCCCCTATTATGTTTTTATTTTTGAATGATTTTTCATGGAAAAATGAAACTGATAAACAAAATAGGCGCTTACCATTAGGCATATTGATCCCCAGCGTATCTTACAGTCCGTACGAGGACGTTTGTATCCCAAATTGATGTGACGTATTGCAATTTGGGTTGTTTTATTTCGCAGAAACGCACACACTCGACCAGCAAGTTCGATGACATTTTTATGAGATCCATTGGGTTTTGCGAGTGCATTTTTCACTGCCAACTGTAAGGTGTGGGCAACACAATTGTTTTCCATATCCGTTCCGTGCCGACAAAGTTATTTGCGACTTCAGTTAAAAGATCCGCATTATTTTCCTCCTCTTGATTGTGAAATAAAACATCCAATGCCTCTTCATTCGTTTCAGGCGGTATTGCAAGCTCCTGAGCAATTTCAAAATCAGCCATTTCGTCACTTGTTTCATCAACGCTATGAAATAGTCGACGACTCACATTGACCAAGTTTATTTCAGCATCTCTTGGCCAGTTTAATCATATTTGAGCCATTGTCCGTTGTTATTGCCAAAACTTGCCGTTTTTCAATTCCGAATTCTTTCAAAAGATCGTGCAGTAATTTTGCTAAATTTTCACCTGTATGGTAATCAAACAGTTCAATCATACCAATCGTGCGGAGAGTTATTTTTGAGTCTTTGATGAATTGTGTACACACTTCCATGATCGGCCTGTTGTTGTTTTTGCCGCAAATATCAGCCATCAGACACACGAATCTTCCTTTGACTTCTTTTCGAATGTCATCACGCACTTTTCCAGCCATTTCCTCCAAATGCTCTTTCACTTCAGGCAGGTTTTTGTCCGAGAAACTGAGTTCCATTCCAGCGTTTTTCAACTTCTCTAGCTTGTTTGCCAATCCTGCTTGGTAACCAGAGTCCAGAAGATAGTTGAACGGAAGAACATCAACACCAACAATTTCAACGCCATTTTGCAACAAACGAAGCCGTTTCACTGGCAATGATTCTTTGGCTTGTCAACAATTTTTTCAGTAAAAAGCGTGAAATGCATATTTTTCAAATGATTTCCCATATTATATGGCTTTGTGGCATTAATCGGCTTGGCATCATCAGGGCAAAGTTGGCACTTACACCACAATTTTTCACCTGAACATTCGTGAACTTTGTAGTACTGCATTGATTTTTCCGCAACCGTAGGTAGTTTGTTATTGTCTCCTTTTTTTCGTTTTCGTGATGGTGTTTGCCATATTTTGGGATTCGGACTTTCGCCGATTTTTGCTTCCGAACACTGCATTTCGTAAATGCAAAACACTGAAAATTTGATTGTTTTCTTCGCACGATGTTTTGCCGCTAAATGGATCTGACGTTGGACATAGATAACCCAACGGATGCAATACTATTGACGAATTTGGAAATAAATGAGGATGCCTATGGCATTGCATCGTCGAAAGATAGAGAACACAACACAATACATTCAAATGAACGCACACTTTTACAATATTTAATACGACATCAAATATGCCGCCGTAAGGACTAACGCATAGAGTTAGATGGTCAGTGCAAACAGAGTAAACATACTGATCACACACAGGTCCAAAATGTACGCTGTGATTTTTTTGGTTCAGGCCAAAAAACACATTTTGGTATCCCAACAATTTATTTGTGGGCCATCGCAACAGAATTTGAATAATTATGGCAAGAGTAAGCGCAAATTTGTGATTTTTTGGTCGAAAGAAGTGTTTGAAAATAGTTCAGATGACAACACCGTTCCAAACTTTGAGTTGGATATAAGATTACATTTCCCACCAGCGCAAAATGAAGCGTGTTACATCGGTTAAATAAAATATTTCTTCAGTAAGCAAAATTCCTTTTTTAATTTAATGCAGAAATGTATCACATTTTGTTGCTTGTGAATGAAATCATCGTGATTTAATAAAAAATTCAATTGGTTGTTCGTCTTAGATACCCTTGCATCAGCAAAGGAATATGCTGAAAAATTTCGTGCGATCGCGCCATTTATTCATAATCCAAGCAGTTTGACTGAGCCACAGCCACCACCAGTCTGGTTTTCGAAAATGCTGAAAGCAATTTAGACGCTGAAGGGAACGACGACGATGTCGAAACAAATTCTGAAGGCGATGAAAGTTTGGATACCGTTGATCGAACCATTGGAACCAACAGAACCAATGAAAGTGCAATTCATAAATCGAATGCTCCAAACCCATTGCAAACAGTAAAACAGTAGTTTTAAATGAGTCCGGAATCGCTGTTTACAATGATATTTTCAATGAAAGCGGCAGCTCTGGGCAAATGAACGGAGAACCATCAAAATCAGCATCACACCACCAAACAAATGAAATCATAAACACGCAGTGGCGTATCCAGGGGGGTTTGGGGGTTCAAACCCCCCCCCCCGAAATCCGGAAAGGGAAAAAATATTATAGATTGAAGAAAAATTGCATTCAAGGCTACAAATTATCAAGAAAATTTCCGCTCGCTTCGCTCGCGACCCTGTAACAACTTTCGCAAAATATATTATTGTGGCTCCATTTGCCTTAAAGATTCATATGTTCATTGTGCAGCTGGATATGAAAATACCGAACACATTCAATAAATTGCAATAATCTTGTAGAAAATTCGATGATATTCCTCTGGCGCCCATTCGAATGTGACAATTTCTAGGGGATGATGACATTTTTTACGAAAACTTAACATATATCTATTTGTTCACACCGCCAAGTACTGGCCGAATATGTTTTGAGAACGCACAAAACCCCTGCATTAAAGGCCTCTTCACACTTCGGAAAATGATCCACGGGATTTGGTTTTCAATGTATTTTGAATGGGGCACGGGTTTTTAAATCCCGTGACGGAAAACGTTTTTTTCGTTTTCCCCGAGATGTAAATTCGACCACGGGATTTCTCACGGGAAAAAAATCCGCACGGAAAAATGTGCCAAAATTTGGTTTTCCGCGCGGGATTTGTTCCGCGCGCATTTTGAAATGAAAATAGAAATAGTAATATTCAATTTAGTTGCAAAAAACAAAATTCAATGAATTCCAAACATAAAATCTCATTTCAGACAGTTAATTTGCAATTTTGCCAGCGTTTGCTGGGCATCGTATGCGCACATGTTTTCCGTCTACCGCTCCAACACAATTGGGCATATTCCATTTTTCGTAAAATTTGCTAGACACGTCTAACCAATTTCCTTTGTGAAAATCATAGATTCAGTAGCGGCCAATTCTTCATACATTATTTGACATTTCTCGCACAATATAACAGTACTCGCAGCTTGGCTGATGCGATAGGTACTGGCTAAGTATCTTTCACAACGTGGCCCATCGGCCAAATATCTAAAATTTAATGAAAAAAATTATTTCGAAAAGGAAAATGTCAATGCATGTGTATTTCAGACGTAATACATACCCCAACGTATACGACAAACGTTCTCGCGGAGTGATTGCATCAGGTCATGTCATTCGTTTCGGTTGTAGACGGTGTTTCAATTTTTGGTACAGTTCCTCGAATTGAGCGTGATTTAAACGAAAGTTTTTTGAAAATTCGTTTTCCGATCAGTACTTCAGCTGAGCACAACATTTACATAGCGAATGTGTGCGGTTCATATTAATTCTGCGTAGCAAACGATTCTCTGTGTGTAGATGTGTGCTCAAGTATGCAGCCTTATTTTGTGTGCATGTCATCGAACTTAGAGAATTGAAGATTATTCAATAGGACATGGAAATAACATTTGTACATTTCAATTTTCAGTAAGTAGACAGTGACCTACTTCTTTATGGAACCTTCCCTTCGTCGCTCTTTCTCTAAGATAGGGATTCACACGCATCTTCCTTTCTTTTTTACGTGTTTACGTGTCATTTTTTGCCGTCTGACAATCAATGCAATAACAGCAACGGAAACTGCTACCAAACACAAAAATTCACTTTCTGAAGGCATCGTCCAACTTTTATTTCTTCTTTCAATATCAACAACACCACAAAACTGAAAAGTCAGACACAATCTAGCAGAAATCGAAACTTGCACAAATCCCGTGACAGAAAATCCGAAACTGTAAATTCTCCGCCCGGGATTTTACTTGCGGGAAACCAAATTCCTTAAACTGTAAATCCGAATGCGTTGCGGATTTTTACACTTCTACGTGAAATTTCCCGTGAAAAAAATCCGTGCAAAATCCCGTGACCAAATCCCGTGACGATTTTCCGAAGTGTGAAGACGCCTTAATGATCTCTTCAAGTCTTTAGCAGATATTGGCTCTCAAAGCGTTTTCCAACTATGGAAAAAAAATTTCGCCTTCCCCTTGAAAATTAGATCAATCGAAAAACCCTCCCTGAAATTCATCTCTGGATACGCCGCTGCCCCTATGTGGAAAATTTTACCCATACTCTGATTTGAAATTCAAAAGTGAAAAAGTAAAAAACTTTTTTTTTGTCCTCACGTTTTTTGCGAAGCGGGTTTACACTAGATAGAATTGATTCTGAAAAGTGATGACCTTTTTTTAGCTCTTCACTTTTGAAATTACCCATCCTCGATTCCAAGACTACCCCCTCTGGACGTTCAACCCAGAGAGTAAAATAGCGGGCAGTCGTGCCCATTTTGGGCAGTCGTCAAGCCATTTGGGCAGTTCTAAAATTGATTTTGGGCAGTTCAAAAACATCCTTTTTAAACAATATCAACAGTAAAAAAATTCAAATTATAATCATTTTTAATATTCTTAACAATCAAATTTGAAAATTCGGTGCGCTGCGCGCACCTAGTTGTCACTATTCACACTAATTACTGACAACTGAGTAAGACATAAGAAAAACGTGTTGAATGTCAAAGTTGTTGTGAAATTCAATTCTTATTCATTTTCTGTAGTTTTGCCAAATAGTGACAAAAGTCAGCCCTCAGTGGCATCAATATTCGCTAACCAGTCAAATGTGTTGGAAGATGAGAGTACTACTGACACACAAGAAAGTAAAAACATCGTTCGAATTGATTTGCACCAAGTGAAATATAAAACAAATTCATATATATGATTATTTATAAAACAAAATTTTGGGCAGTACTCATTTTTGCTTATTTTACTCTCTGGTTCAACCTTCAGAAGCTCTGATCCACAGACTATGCCAGAATACCACATATACCCCAGATGGCGCCACCAGTGGTGAGATGACGAAACTGATCTATTTCGCTATAATATGCATCAAAATTTCTAACTCTGGTTTTTTCTTCAAGCTCAAATCTGCTGAAATACTTCGAATAGACTAAGTTTTCATTCATTTCACATGATTTGTTGAAAATTTTCAGCATTTTTGGGTAGTTTTTGAGGTTAATTTGAACACTTTGACGGACGGCCGCAGTTGCCTAGCTTTAGGGGCTTGTATGATCCATTAATAAATTAATTTTGGACACAAAATGATGGCTATAGATCAGTATTGAAATTCTACACATATGATTCCTGGGTTTGGCATTTAATTTCAATGATTGAGATCTTTTTTAAACAGTTTTTGCATGATTCGTTCAATGTTGACCCATCCAATTCCAGAAAAAATTACTTTTGGTTGAAACAAGTGAGGTGTAAAGACATTTTTTGTGAGTGACTGTATATATACGAAACAGTGTATTGTGCACCATATTATGAAGTTCATACTATGAACGATACCCAAAATCGACCATTCCACACGAAATCAATCAAAATTCACATCGAGGTTCTCAAAATCGGCTGAAACTTTGCACGGAAGTTGTGTTTGGGCAAAAACTCAGGAAGCCAATTTTTTTCTCTGGGTCTAGTTCTGGAGACCCTGTATGACTGGTCCAAAAATCGAAATTTTCGAATTTTTGGAGCATTGATAAAAATTTCAACGCGATCATATCTGAATGAAATTTTTACACAAGTTAGAGTTTGAGGAGGCCTATCGATCCCACTTTTGGGATACCTCCCCAGATACCGCCTGACTCGATTTTTGGGTCGATTTTTAAATTTTTTTTCGATTTCTCACCAAAGATAGTCCAAATTTAGCGATAGAACTTTTTGGAACAAAACATAAAATTTTCAAATTTTTTGTTTTTTCGACTGTCATGCACGGTGCAATCAATTGTAATTATCAGTAAAAAAAAAGTGCACATTTTAAATTATATCGATTTTATCCACAGCAATCTGACGCAAAAAAAGATGATCAATAAGAAGGTCATCGGTTGAGATGCTCAAAATGATTGAGATTTTGAAGGTCAAGGCTCTACCAAACTAAAACTTAATTACAATTTCAATGACTGCGTTTTTAAAATACAAATGGTTTTTGAATAAAGATTCAATGTAAAAAAGTGATACATCTTTAATTTAATAAGAGACACATTTTTAGTGGAGTAAACAGAATTTTTCTAAAATCAGAGGGGGGTAATTTATTTAGCGCACTCAAGGGGGGTAATACGGACCCTGCGGACCCTCATCAGAAGCTATGCATGCACCACATTTGTTAAAAAATTACCGAAATGACTTCTACATCTAACTACTCCAGAGAATCAAATGACACCTTGGGTAAAGCTGCCCCTCAACCCTGTAGTGAAATGGCGGGTCGAAAAGTGGAGAAATAGCGAAAAATGACTAATACAGTGTGTAACAGAATTGCGTGCCAATATTTTACCCACGTATTTCTGGGGCCAAGACCTATCGAAAATGTGGGAAGCACTTTTCTGAATTCGGCTCCTATGCCAAAGTTTTGGCCATCGGCGAGTTTTTGGCCGAAAATTCGTACTATGGCAAGGTGGTCATATCTTAGGCTATTGCGTGCGTATTTTTGATCACAACTACATGAATATTGGCTTATTTGGAAGGTATTGAGGTCCTCTTAGTGACACCACCTGAATTTTGTACAAAAATATCATTTGGCTTGGCCAAAAATGGCGCCGGCCAGAATGTTTTGAAAAATCAGAAAAGTTGAAGAAAATAGTAATTTTTCTCGAAAAAATAGGTTATTAACACTATGACTGTTCTTCATATTTGCAACATATAACTGTTCTTGGGGGACTCC
>NW_022599206.1:0-1501 GCF_009176505.1 Sitodiplosis mosellana | reverse complement strand
AAATCATTTTACCCCCCCTAGAATTTTTGACCTTGCACACGTCTGGGGACTCCAGGGCCCCATGGCTATTTTATATTATAACTGGACTATGATAAGAGATATCGACTTGGTGTCTGTAGCAGTGTTGTAGACTAGTTTATGTACTACAACTTTGCCGTAGACATCAAGTCGTTATCTCTTATCAGTTACGCGAAAAGCCGCGAAAACGTGAAAAACGCGAATTCATAGTTTCTAATTAGTTTCTAATAACAGCGTAACATGTAATGCGGCAGGCTGTATTTTAAACATACTCACACATATGTATATGTTTTTTTTTCATTCGTGTAGAGAAATGTTCAATCTATACAATGAGACTTAATTCCGGTTGGTTTATACACTGTTTAGTACTTTTATTCAACTTTAAAGTTCGCTGGGGGCCCTGGGTGCCCCAAGAACAATCATAGTGTTAACATATCTTTTTCTAATCGAAAATGGAAAGAGCATACAATTTTAGGGTGGTATGCAAAAATTTGTATCTCAAATTTGTTTCTATCGGCCGCAATGCATCATCGAATTTAGTCCTCGTTGGTCTGTTTTTGACCAAATATGGCATATTGAATATTTAACATATTTTCGGCGTATTTTTTGTTTCAGTTACATAAATTGTGATTTTTTTTCGAAAGATATTGAGGCCCTCTTTAAGTATCAGTAGAAGAAGTATTGAAATATCGACACAAAAACGGCCAACAATGGCCAGAAATGGCCGAAAACGGCGCCGACTCCAAACTGCTGAAAAACCACAAAAATCAACAAAAATCCATGTTTCGACGCAAAATATCATCACTTGTGTGTCTCTATTGATAACCAATGGAAGAAATAATAAAACAGTCCGATACTTTTGCAAGAATTGTGTACGCCAAAGTTCTAGCTAGTAAACTGAACTTGGCCAAGCCAAATGATATTTTTGTACAAAATTCATGTGGTGTCACTAAGAGGACCTCATTACCTTTCAAATAAGCCAATATTCATGTAGTTGTGATCAAAAATACGATGGCAATAGCCTAAGATATGACCACCTTGCCATAGTACGAATTTTCGGCCAAAAACTCGCCGATGGCCAAAACTTTGGCATAGAGGCCGAATTCAGAAAAGTGCTTCCTACATTTTCGATAGGTCTTGGCCCCAGCAATGCGTGATTAAAATATTGGCACGCAATTCTGTTACACCCTGTATAGCCCCGAAAAAGGGTCAAAAACTCCTTACCCCCAAACAAATCGCATTTTTGGATTCCTCGTGAAAAATTACCTTTAGGTTGAGAAAGGTTTGGGGGTGTGATTTTTCAACATTCCGGCCTAGATTTAGGTATTTTTCAACATTCCGGCCTAGATTTAGGTACAGATTTACATTTTGCCGTAACACATTAATATTGTATCGAAGAGCCAAAGTAATGCTATTACAATTGTAATGCCAAAATTTAGCATTACCGGTAATGTGTAACAATTGTAATAGCTATTACTTGACC
>NW_022599205.1:4648-5071 GCF_009176505.1 Sitodiplosis mosellana | reverse complement strand
GTTGATGCTACAGACGCTTTTAAACGCACACCTCTCCATTATGCTGCTATTAAGGGTACTGGTGTCTATTTCTTTTCGCTTAGGAAATTTGTTTGATTTTTTGTCATTGGTCGGTGTTTTTTTTCAGGTCACAAGGATATCATTGATATGTTTATCACGAACGGAGCCAATCTTGATTTAAAGGATCGCTATGATCAGACACCTCTTCATTTGGCTACTGAGGATGGTATTTTTTTTAAAAATATTTATGCATACTAAATAAGAAATCGGTTTGATCATTTTCAATAATCGGTGTAACTTTTCAGGACACAGGGTTGTCGCTGAAAAGCTTATCAGCAACGGAGCCAAAGTTGATATTGCAGACTATTATGATCAAACAGCTCTTCACTTAGCAGCCAAGAATGGTACCTATTTTCAATAAAT
>NW_022599205.1:0-4638 GCF_009176505.1 Sitodiplosis mosellana | reverse complement strand
AGCCAAGAATGGTACCTATTTTCAATAAATGAGAATTTGGTTTGATCGTTTTCAATGTCTGGTGCTATTTTTTAGGTCACAGGGATGTCGTTGAAATGCTCATCACGAAAGGAGCCAAGGTTGATTCTATAGACGAAGAAAAGCGGACACCTCTTCATTATGCTGCTATGAATGGTAATGTTACATATTTGACTAATTAATACATAATAATGTAACATATTTTATTAATCGATTTTAATTCTTAGGTCACTTGGATGTCATTGAAATGCTTATCACGAAAGGAGCGAAAGTTGATTCAATGGACGTTCATAAGCGGACACCCCTTTATTATGCTGCTAATAATGGTAATTTTGAATATTTTCACTTAACCAATTTCTTAGGTTTAATCTTTCTCATTGGTCGATATTATTCTCCAGGCAACTTACAGATCGTTCAAATCCTTGTCGCCAATGGAGCCAGTCTTACTATTACAGATTATCGAAATCAGACACCTTATCAGATTGCTTTATATAATAGTAATGTTGAACATTTTTGTTTAGAAAAGAATGTGATTCAAACTATATTATTTTTCAGATGAAAAGGAGGTCGCTGACTATCTTAAGGAGGTTGCAGAAAAAAGACGCCATGGACACAAGTGAAATCAATCGAAAAATCAGATGTTTTCCTTTGAGTTCCGTTGTCATGTAGAACATTAATTTCAATAAATTTTTGCCAAACTAACCATGCCGATATTGTTGCTTTGTTGTACTATTGATTTTAAAATGGTCTCACAAGTAAACCGTCCCAACTGTCACAAATGGATTTTAACACTATGATTGTTCTTGGGGCACCCAGGGCCCCCAGCGAACTTTAAAGTTGAATAAAAGTACTAAACAGTGTATAAACCAACCGGAGTTAAGTCTCATTGTATAGATTGAACATTTCTCTACACGAATGAAAAAAAAAAACATATGCATATGTGTGAGTATGTGTAAAATACAGCCTGCCGCAAAACTTATTACGCTGTTGTTCTTGGGGGACCACAGGGCCCCATGGCTATTTTATATTATAACTGGACTATGATAAGAGATAACGACTTGATGTCTGCGGTGAAGTTGTAGTACTCAAGCTGCTCTACAACTTTGCCGAAGACACCAAGTCGTTATCTCTTATCAGTTTCGCGGAATACGCGAGAAACCGCAGAAAACCGCGAAAAAACGCGTTTTTTTCCTTATCATTTTTCACGGAACTGATAAGAGATAACGAGATGGTGTCAAAGGCAAAGCTGTAGTTCTGGTCGGGGACTACAATTATTCTGATTCATTATTCCGTTATCTCTTATCAGTTACGCGAGAAACCGCAAAAAAACGCGTTTTTTTCCTTATCGTTTTTTCACGGAACTGATAAGAGTTAACGAAATAATGAATCGGAACAATTGTAGTACTCAACCAGAAATACAACTTTGCCTTAGACGCCATCTCGTTATCTCTTATCAGTTCCGTGAAAAATGATAAGGAAAAAAACGCGTTTTTTCGCGATTTTCTGCGGTTTCTCGCGTATTCCATGAAACTGATAAAAGATAACGACTTGGTAACTTCGGCAAAGTTGTAGAGCAGCTTGAGTACTACAACTTCACCACAGACATCAAGTCGTTATCTCTTATCAGTTACGCGAAAAAACGCGAAAAATTCGAGTTTTTGATAATCATTTTTCGCGAAACTGATAAGAGATAACGATTTCATGTCTATGGTGAACTTGTAGTACTCAAGCTGCTCTACATTTCTGTCGAAGAGGCAAGTCTCTTACTTCTCATCATCTTCACTAAAACGATGTGGGAAAATTTTGCGATTTCCGCGTTTTTCGCGGAACTGATAAGAGATAAGCAATATTTGTTACACCAAAATTATAGCAAACTTTGAGTATTACAACTTTGCTGCAGACACTAATTTGTTATCTCTTATCACAGTCCAGATTTCATATGAAGTATCTTGGGGGCCCTGGAGTCCCCCAAGAACAGTAATATGTTGCAAATATGAAGAACAGTCATAGTGTTAAAATTGCATATACAGATCGATTGGGGATGGAAAAAAAAAATTTTGACAAAAGGGCAGAGGCCGTTTTTGGGGCATAGTGGGGATAGACCCCCCTTTCTTAAACTTCGTCTGATCAAAAAATGATGTATGTCAAAGTTGTTCAGAATGATGAGGAGAATTTTGAAAAAAAACTAATTTTTTCTGTATATCGGGTCAAAAAATCCCTTCACCCCCGAACAAATTACATTTTTGGATTCCTCGTGAAAAATCACTTTTAGGTTTAGAACATTTCCTATCAAAAAAATCATCCCTTATGCTCTAAACCAAGGCCGGAATACATTAGAAGGTTTGGGGTGCGATTTGTTTAACATTCCGGCCTTAAATTAGGACATAAGGGATGATTTTTTTGATGGGAAATGTTCTGAACCAAGGGATAATTTTTCACGAGGAATCCAAAAATATAATTTGTTTGGAGGGTTAAGGGGGATTTGACCCTATTTTGGGGATGCATTGGTCATTTTTCGCTATTTTTTCAGTTTTTGACCCTCCATTTCATTTCAGGGGTGGAGGGCAACTCCACCCAAGGTGTCATTTGATTCTCTGGAGTATATTGAACATTTCATATCGACATATTTTTGTCCTCAAACCATTTCTAGTATGAGAAAATTGCATTTTTATGTAAAAACCATCAGACGAAGCATTGTAAAGAAGGGGCCATATTCCCACTATGACCCAAAAGGGGCCGCTGCCCTTTTGTCAAAATTATTTTTTTTTTCATTCTTCATCGATCTGTATATTCAACTTTAAAATCGACGTGTGACAGTTGGGACGGTTTACTTGTCAGCGTCATAATTGACTTACCAAATCGGGAAGTGAATCCTGTGGAGTAGGTGGATCCGACCTAGTCCAATGTGTTCTGGAAGTAAAATCCTCCAGTATGAGTCTAGAGTTTATTGTCTATGGGAATTCTGATTGCTAAATCGCATTATTTTTGCCGAATTACGCTGAATATGCGATACTGAATCAGAGCTGTAAAGTTAATTATGAGGTGTAAAGTTAATAAATCATATGTGAATGCTGAGCAAAATGAAGCTTTCCAGCCACATCATAAATTCAAAAGAAAAAACCAACAGCGTCTAACACTACTAGTTATCAAAAAACCGTCAAGAGGGCGCCAACAGTTGCCCATTGGAATGTCCATAAGAAAGCGCGCTCTCTACGGCAAATTTCGCCATTTTTCAACAAAAAGTGTGCAGTGCTATACGCTGTTGGAAAAAACCTTTGACTGTTGCATAAACAGTATTCATAGACATAGGTATCTTTCCGTGTATATACATTGGATCAATTCGAAAATAAACTATTCTTAGAAAAAAAAATCCATTGAAGCTTGTTTCCAATAATTCCAGGCGTATATTGAGCCCATTTATCTATACATCTGCACCTGTGTATTCCAAACATCGAAAAATAAGCAAATAGACATAAAGCGAGAAGAATTTTTTTGAATATTTGGTTTTCGAATTCAATCGTAAGGAATTTGGTTTTGAATTTTGTTTTTCTGCACGTGCAATAATGATGACAAGTTTACATAATCTAATTTTTGACTATAAATCGGGCAGCAACATCGTGAGCAATTAGTTACTGTTCAAGTGATTCGACTATAAACATGTCTAAGCAATTGATGGGTGAGTCTCTTCTTAATTCTTTTTTTCCATCATTTTTGTCTAATTTTCATTTTTGGCAATACTTAAGATTTCAGTCACTCATTGTGTTTTAATCGATATTTTCTCTCCGTTTAGTTTGTTTGATTCTGGTTGCGGTTTTGGGAGACCAATTCATGGTAACTTACAACTTTTTCTGTATATTTTTTTTTCATCGGGTCGATCGATGACATGAAGAGCTTTTTTTTCATTTTCCATTCAAATTGACTTTTCGAAAACGAAGAAAGTAATCGAAACAAAATTATACCTTATGAAGAGGACATTTCATTCGACTTCAAAATATGCTTAAAAACGCATATATGTTCGTTTTTAGTTTACATTTTTCACGTAACTGATACGAGATCTTCAGTGTACAACACGGTTCTTTACCCGACATTTTATGTCTAAAAATGATTTTTTTTTTTTTCAAAAATCCATTAATTTTACATGTCAATTCATTCAATTTGGTTATTCCAAACTAATTATCCTTTATTCGTTTCTAATTTTCAATTTGAAGCAAACTGAGGGTGGGCCTGGGAACGGTTGTGGGCATGGCTGTGGGTATGGTTGTGGACTGCTTACCAAAGTAAAGGGAACAGTACGACAAGGTAAGATTGAAGCTCCATTTCTTTTTTTAAGTTTCATTCTCACTATTCCACATATGAGTAGTTTGAAGCGAAAATGTAGTACAGAAAGTTGCGCGGAAAAATGTCAAATGAAAAGAGATAGCTATATAGTTCACTATAGATTATTATACAGTATACTATATATATAGCTATACCTTTTCCGCTCATTCATCATCGACATTTTTCCGCGCAACTTTTCTATATTACATTTTCGCTCCAAACCACTCATGTGATGTACGAAGGCACTTCTATTCAATCTAGCAAGGCACAGTCTGACAGCAACGGGAATCTCCATAAAAAAAA
>NW_022599204.1:935-5917 GCF_009176505.1 Sitodiplosis mosellana | reverse complement strand
TGAAAAGTATTAAATGAGAATGTAAATGAATTCAAAAACAAAAAACACGTGATATTCATTGAGTGCAAGACTAAATATAATATGATGTGATATGTCAGTGACCTTTGCCAAATAAATAAAAAAAATCGTTGATACATTTCTTTATTCTTTATTGCTTAACTCTGTTTAATTATTATATGTTTTGGTTTAATCTTAAACGTATTGTTTTAAATTAAGAAAGTAACTCTAAAAGGGCTTTTTTGTACTCATCAACATTTCCAGATAATTTATATGATTTTTCTTCAGATGTTTGATTGAGATCAAATTCTGGTGATTCGATGGTGACCACGTAATTTTCCATGCTATTGAAAAATGAAGGGACTGAAAATAACTCTAATCGAAGATCATTTTTTAAACGATGCCACAGAGAGAGAACTCCTATTCCACGATTATTCGACACACTGGGAGATGTGGGCGCTACATCTAAACCATATTGTCTATCCTTCTTTGTTTTTCCATCCATATATTTGAAACTTAAGACACAACCTATAATAATATTTTCATTAAGATCATTTTCAGAAAGCATGTGATGCTCTTCTCCAGAATATCGAAATATACACCACTGTCCGATATCAATCTGTTTTTCAACACGCAATCCACATTGTGGAAAAGATTTTATCACCAGAGGAATATCATCTCGTAGTTGAGATTTTCTTTTATTAGATGGAATTTCTTTTGGTAACTTCACTCTCTCCAAACGATCTTTGCTTAAACTCATTGGTGAGTCCGTTATCATGCTAACAATAGCCGACTTCCTTATGAGTTTTGTCGAGCCGCCTTCATCACAAACTTGAATAAATCGGCTATTTCCATCAAAATCAGATACCGTTTCGGAGTAGTCACGGAAATAAGTAAAATCGACCATATCGTCAGCTAAATTATTGGCATCGATTTCATCACTTTCTATCGGTTCATTCACATCATCCACTTTTCTGAACAAAACATTTCCTTTGGTAATTTCACATCGTTGGATATGGTCGGCATCGATTTTCATACCAAGTTTGGCCGCGTCCAATAGAGCTTCTTGCAATGATTCCTCGAGAGTACTTCGTAGATCTTCATCGGTTGGCATCTCAAAAAGTTTATGATTTTCACAACGATTTTGAATTCTTGGTAATATGGCCACATCGGGCATACGGAAGTAAGCAATATCGTTTTGAAGTTCTACTCTACTTATCATATGCAATAGTTCGAGCATAGAGAAAATTATTTTGGTCCAGTTGGCTGTCGTCATGGATCGCAGCTGTCGGAATGTCCGCTCGCACGGCTGACTATTGAATAACGTAATTAAGAACAAATGTGACTGCTTGGCCTCCCGAAACTTCCTAATTAAATGTAGAATTCCGTAAGCATTCAATTCCAAGCATGTGAAAGCATTTTGCGAAATAATATTATCTTCTGTGTGGTATTTGACTGGTTCATATGTAGAAATCCATTGTTTCCATGCGCGAAAGAAATACAATGACCGCCGTACCATAGACACTCTTTCTAAGGGACTCAAGTCTACTTTGGTGAATGCATCTGTGATGTCTCTCGATAGTTTTAAATACTTGACAGTAGCTTCACTGTGCGGTACATACTTTGTCAGGGCACTTAAAACTCGATCGCTGCTTACTTTTTCAAACGAGGCAAAATTTTGCCTGTCTTCAGGGCATATGTCACTCGGCACCAAACCATGTATTTCTTTTCTGACTGTCTTGATTAAAATTTTCAAGTGAGATACAGAAACTTGAAAAAATCCCATTGGCAAAAGGATTGACAACTGCAGCAATCTATTCCTAATTTTCGTTGCCAAGTGAAATATATCTTGTATAAAAGATATACTTTGTTCATAGTTTAAATTGCTTAAAACATCAGAAGACAGCTGATTGCACATTGCGTTCAAGGATTGTTTCATGCTTACCAGTAGTCGTGCATCGCCATCTGCAGATATGCCTGCTATTTCGATATCACACCTGAAAAAAATTCATTGCATGATATAGCTTTGAAAATTAATTTGTATAAAATGAAGTTTGAAGCATACATTGCCAATTGATTTTTCATTTGTTTCCAACGTAGTAGAACATCTTCTATTTTGAAACGATTATCCGTACCGAAAACTTGTAATATAAAAGGTGGGACGTTGTCCATCAAAGGTTGTGCAAGAACTAAGTAGACGAGCTTAGATTTTGGATTTTGATTGATTTGTTCTTCGATATCATTCATCGATTGTGGGGTAAAAGAGAACGGAATAGGCATTCCTGTGTGATTTGTAGGCAAAACTAAGCCTACCAACTGGTTTGTAGACGAATCATATGAAACCTGAGCCACAATCCCAGAAGCATCCTCGGATATCCAAACTTTCTTGGGTGCTTTCAAATCACGCAAATATTCGGCCAATTCTTGACATCTCAGCTGACCTTCGATGACCCTTTTTTTTCTTTGAGAGATGTAGTTCACTATATCAATATCACAAAGAGTTTGAGTTCATAAGAAAACCTATACTCACTTATAGTTGGAATCTGCGGTAATGGTAAATTTTTACTCAATACCTCATAGGCGGCTTTTCCACTTAATATATATATATAGGTGGCGAACCATTGGATATTTTCTGAATAACGTCGAGATGTTGGTGCAACATTTGAATTGGCCTTCATTGTGTTGATAAGATCTTTCATGATATTCGTGACTTCGTTAAAATCCAAGACATTTTCATTGCCTGTTTTGCTTGCACTGGGCTCATATATTTTTGCTTTTTGGCCAAGTAAAAGAAGTAATTTTTTATGTCCAGGCAAAAAACAGAATGGTTTTTCACTAGGATATTGACACTGTTTCAACACATGTTGCAATTTTTCATCAGTGAATTTTTCTATCCTGACTATTTCTTCCAGCTCCATTCCAGATAGTAACATGGGATCGTTGTATCCATTAGCTGTTAAGATGGCAACAATCTCACTTGGGATATTGATTCCCAAAAATATTTGAAAATCCTTCCACATTTCTCGCAAATAAATTAACACAGTAGATGGTTTTTGTTTACTTTGTTTTGAGTTTGACATTTGTATTTTTTACTATGCATAAAAGCAATTTTCGAAATGTCAAACAATAACTATGTATTAGTATCTCTGTAGTGTCGGCAACACAGTTCTGACTTTCGAAGGTCATTTGATATATTTGCAAATGCATGTCTTGATCATGCTGAGCATTCGCACGCATTTGCAATATTTCCGTGTTATCTCATTTATTCGAATAATTCATTGTTATTGTTTGTATTTATGTTTTTATTTGCAAACTAAGAAAGGAATTTGCGTCGTTATTTCCCCCTAGAGCAGTACACAACTGAAACTGCTTGAACGAAAAGGTGTTTTCTGCTATGACTATTTGGACTCTGTTGACAAGCTTTCCGAAACAGAATTGCCTGCAAAGGAGAAATTTTACAGTAAACTCAATGAGTCTGCCATTAGCGATGAAGAATACGCACACGCTCAAAACGTATGGAAAACCTTTGATGTTAAAACGCTAGGAGAATATTCGGACCTGTACTTAAAAACAGATGTGCTTCTTCTCGCTGATGTATTTGAAAATTTCCGAGGAACGTGTCTCCACAATTTTAAACTAGACCCTGCGCACTATTTTACCGCCCAATTTAATTTTAAGCTATTGGGAGCACATACCTTACCTGGAAAAATCAGTTTGGACCACCCTAAGTTACAACAAAAAAATGGGTCGGCTTCAAAATTCCAAAAAGGACGACTGTAACCAAAGATGATCTACCAACAGCAACTACGCCGAAAGGGTAAGAGCTAATAAAAATATCGTCAGCTTCAGATGACGCGTTAAAATCAAAATTTTCAATTTTTCCTCCTCTTTCTTTCTGCCTCTCTCTTCTTCTTTCACTACCGCCAACTTCTTTGTTTTTTCATATTTTTCATCCGATGTTCATCTAAAACAAGATTCGATTTATTAATTTTAGACAATTAGCAATGACGGACTTGAACATAGACTACCTTCCGAACGAGATAAAGCAAATTGAGTACAACAAAGCCGACAAGCTAGTGTTGGATTCTTTCAAAAAGTTAATGGAACAAAAAACAACGGTCGAAAACTACTTTGAAAAATACACCAAATTGGTGTATTTGGAAGAAGCAGCCTCGTCCAAAGCTCTTGAAAAATTCAATTTGTCAAATGTGAGATTCGCTGTTTATTCGGAAAAACAAAAAACTCTCAAAGTAGTCTCGGAAAATGTTCCAGATTTTGCTAAAGGTTTAGCTGATAAAATAATTAAGGACTTCACAATAACATCAATCGAGCAAGACGATTCCACTGCAATCGGCACTTTGATGGAATCACACAATTTGATTCTCTTCAAAATAAAAGAAGGTTTTGATTCGATTTTATTTTTATTTATTTTAGGCAAATATGTTACCTATGAACGCCCCTAGTTTTGGCTGTGTATAATTTCTATTGTTAACCCTCTCCTTAGGTTTTAAAGAAATCTTACGCCGCCTCAAAAGATGTCGGTTTGGACTGAATTTTTATACAAATCGAGTAATCTTTTAATTGCAACATAATGCACTCAGGTATTACATATTATTATTCTCCATTAACAGCGTTTAATCTCCAAAAAAACTTTTTACCAAAAATATCATAACTAATATTTACCAATATTTTCGTTTTCATGAATATCGATGAATATATTTTTAAAATATTTAGCTGGATACGATCACATGATCTCTACGATGTTTTGATAGAGAATTCTTCATTTATGTACCCTAACACTTTTACTGCTTCGTACATCAAATATGCTGCAAGCAATTTCAGGTATATTCTTCAAAAATCATTGAAAATTTCATTCTGTATTATACTTAATTCTTTGTCTTGCATTTTAGCTCAAAATTTTCTCAACATCTGAACGTCGAACAAAAAATGGCTGTAGAGAATATTGTCAGGTGTGAATTCCGACA
>NW_022599204.1:0-925 GCF_009176505.1 Sitodiplosis mosellana | reverse complement strand
ACATTAGCCTCTCCTGGATTTTTTCCTGGAAATTTTCTTCCATGTATTCGCCTCTGTGCCTTTTTTTATTAAACCCAGACAAACTATATATGCTATGATTCATGATTTTATTTGCGCAACATACAGGAACAGGGAAAACTAAAACGTTGGTGGCTGCGATTCTTGAAATTATGGAAACAACCACCAGCCACGTATTGGTATGTGCCAACTCCAATGCGGCATCCGATGAAATAACTCATCGCCTACTAAATGAGCTGAGCCCTGGTCTACTGTTTTGAATGTATGCAAAATCATACAAAGAGACGTCAGAACATCTACGTCACATAATAACCGGTTGAAATCAGTCGAATTTTGTTCACCAAATCTGTGGTGAAATTGATTGTGTGAGAAATAATGATACGCATAAATTCGATATATAATTCTTTTATTAATATCTATAAATCTTTACAAAATCTAATTTTAACTTTTGACTTTATTTGAATTTTTATTAAACATTTTGTTTGTGAAATTTACAGAGAAAATGAAACTGATATTTTCGAGCGTTTCAATGCTTGAGTTAAGACCCAAACCTAAATTTAGGCGAACTAGCGAGACGTCAAACCAAATGGTAATTGTTCTTGCTGTTGACGTCTATTGTATTTGCCGTGTGATATTGATTCATCATCGTTAGCATGTGGCGAAATTTTATCAATTTGCATCACCTTTTATCAGCACTAGTTAATTCTCTCTCTCTCTTTCTCTCTTTGTGATGTTCATCTTTCTGCTTTTTTCAGGTACAGATGGCCAAACATACCGCATACTGGCTGTCGATTTTTGCTGGCTGTCGATTGTTTTTGTAATAACTGCACCACAGTCGATAATATTGATTTCTTCAAAAAATTCTCGGATTTTTAATGTTAATGAATAAGCATCCCAGATTTTTTTT
>NW_022599203.1:0-10968 GCF_009176505.1 Sitodiplosis mosellana | reverse complement strand
CAAAAAATTCTGCGCAATTCAAAACAATTCCAATCAATTCCGATGTTCCTTAGTCAAATTTGGTGATGATCAACTCAAAATATTACAAATATAGGAACATTTACCATTCATTTGAATGCATATTGAAGATTTTTACTTCTAGAACATATTTGACTTGGTTTGATCTACAAGACTCAATTCTAGCTCTGTTTTCTATTTTGAAAATATTTTATCATCACTTTACCTATTTGAAGTGAAATATTGAATTGGAAGTGAGACCTATGTACAATTAAAAATGCCCTATCTGAAGTTATTTCGATAAGATTGAACATCTATGCGCTTAAGCATTCCTTTGAGATGCTAAATGACCCTATATTTGCAATTTTTGAAGTTGATCATCATCAAATTTGACTTAGAAACATCGGAATTGATTGGAATTGTTTTGAATTGCGCAGAATCTTTTGGAATTTATCAGAATTGATGTTGTACTAGATTGTATTAATATGAATTATGCGGTAGTAGTAGTTTCCCCCTTGACCAGTCCACACACAAACATATACATACATATACAAGCGCATAATTTGATTTATGAGCGGTGTGAATGACATATACCTAAGCCGCACTCTACAAAGCAAATTATACACCTTTCGCTTCACTACCAACTATTTTGCCTCTGAACGATAAAACAATATGGAATGAAGAAAAAAAAATGAAGGTAATAATTGTAAAAACTAAGTCATAAAACAAGGCCAGTCAATGTAATTGTTCTTCGAAAAAAAGGCAACAAAGTAAAGAATTGAAAGGGAAGCACCGAGTCGAATTTCCTGCCACGCCATACAATGGCAGCAAATTTTCTATTTGATATCAATGTTACATTTTCTTCAAACTCATTCTTATTATCTATGTGTGCGTCATCCCCAGCGATGGCATTTATATTTGGCGAAAAAAATTCATTAGCGAAGAGCTATATCCACTTAAGAGCTTCAATGCTTTCATTCATACGCCAACAAAGCAGCATCTACAATGAACAATGTGTCCGAAACATATATTTGCCTTGATAAATGTATGCGTTCCGAACACATTGACAAAGAAACAATTACATTCAAATAGCTTCCATCCATCCATCTATCCATATCTATTGGACGAAGCGATGCGAAATAAATGAACTTGGCTTTTGGTTAATACAAACCTTGCTGCAGCAATGAGATAAAAAAAGTGAACAAAAGCCAATTGAAATGAAAAACGAAATTAAAACTAATCCGTTCCAAAAATCGCTTTAAATTTCGAATGGAGTGTATGTTTTCACTTGCATTGCAACTGTAGCACGATTCGCGAATAATGAATTAGTCAGAATTCACATGCAACGTGTGTAATTTACGTGTGTGAATATTTTCAATTGGAATAATTAATCGATGAATCAATGTTGGGCTGGATGAAATTCTGGGAAAAATTCCGGTTTTTCTGATCTTATACGATTCATTCCATTAAACAACCAGGCAATTTATCATCTTTTCTGCAAATAATCACACGTCAAGCTGGCTTTTTTCCCATAGTGGATTCGATGAGGCTAATCAAATAGAATGCTTTAAATCCATTTCACTCCCATTACAAAAAGGAATTAAATGTGTTGGCTCGTCGAGTAGATATTTGAAATTGAATTGCAGCAAAAAGAAAACATATATATTTTCTATGATATTTTAAAATGACAAGTTGTCGTATGTTATTCACGTGCTCACGTACACTGAATACACCAGCACCAAATAGCGTGTGTGTTTGTATGTGGGAGAGAGAGATGATATAATCAAAATAATCTATTTGATATGAAACTAAATCAAATAACGCACCACCACTCACTTCAACAGCATAGGAATGGAACATGTGAAGTAGTGGATTTGACGGGAATGTAGAATGGTCATATAGGGAAAAGAGCGCTGCACAGTGCCCATACTCAACATATACACACACACACACACACACACATCGCACACTCTTCAGCCACTTCATCTATGACAAAACTAAATTGACAATGTGAAAACAGAGGCATTTCATATGGGAGAAGTGGGCAAACGTGTGGAAGCATTCAAGTTAGCTTTTTCAATATACATAGAGTACGTTGTGTGCGAAAATGGTCGAATACACATAAATTTTCAAGAGATAAGATCTTTTTTAATTGACTTGACTCGATAAGTACACGATACACGTGCAACATTTCACGCATATAACATGACACACCGAACGAAATAACTACGTAGCATACACACACACTATGCGCGAAGTCCGCATACCCACAATAAATTTCGCCTTGATGGAGACTCGACCTGAACAATTTTTTTTTCTGGATTGGTGAAATATGATGACGTTCCGATTTGACACACAGCGGCTAGTTTACTTTTGTTTCACTTGGCGACGTTCAATTATTATCGAAAAATGCCAAAAGTCAAAGCCAAAATCCAAACAGTACAACATTTATTTCCTAAACGTTGTACCGTATGCTTGTTTAGTATTGAAGCGTTGTTATTTTTCGTATTTTTTTATATTTCCATGGCCAATTAGATTATTATGTTGAAATTATTGTCATTTCATTATTCGCTGGGGGCCAACGCTTACTCGATACAACGAATCAAATAGGATGGAAAAGGAACATCAGCAATGCGCGCGGTGTGAAAAAAATCCACAATGAGTAAGAGGTTTTTTGGGATTCGTATTGCCAAAAAATTCATTGTCGTGGTAATTTTTTGTTGATCAAATAATATTTAAATTTGAACGTTTTTACTTGCGGTTTTCCCCTATTGTGCGACAAACGTAAGATCAACACAGTGCCCATTACAAATTAGCACGTATTTTTTTCGACGGTGTATTTTCACTTCAGGGGTTTTGTTTAGTTTGGTTTGGTTTGGTTCAACTTAACTCGCAAAACGATTGCCTAATGGTTTTTCTTTTATATCAAGTTGTCGTATAATGTTGTTGTTGTTGTTGTTTTTTTTTTTGCTTCTTCTCAATAGTCACCATTACCGTACAACTTTCCGATTCGATTCGCGTTTGCGGTTGCAAAACTAATTTGAAGCGGTCATGTCATGAGCTGTGTGGTGAGCAGACCTACGAATAAGCGAGCCCTATTCGTCGTGAATTATTAAAATGTTCTGTGTCGACTAAATTTTATGTGCAGATACTATATTCGACGATAGTATACATTTGAAAGATGGTTGACTCTGTAGAGAGTATTCACAGTATTTAACCTTTATTTTAATTTCACAATTTAAGGGAAAAAAACTTGTGTAAGGGAAAAAATGGTTGCATGCGACGCACAAATTAAAATGGTACAAAATGCCGATAAACATGAAATGCGGCATAAGTCTCGTCCGAGCCGCAAGTGAAAGAGAAAAGGGAAAATAACTCATTCCTATCATTGTTTGAGTGGCTATCGATTTCATCAAATCGTCCATAATATTTGGCTATTTAGTTTTAAAATCCGTTTTTTCTCATTCACAACCGATAGAGAAAACAATGATAAAGTTTGCCTATGTTTTTATATGGAGCACATGTTTATGCTATATTTAAGCGACATCTTGACGGTACACGCTGAACTATGAAACTTCTTTATAAATATACTGCCAACTATCAATGACAGCAACAATAGAACGTATTTGTATTGCAAAATACTTCCACCTTGCAGATGGCGCCAAACCAAACGTCATTCTAGTCATTTTTCTCATTGGAGAAAATTGAAATTTTGCGTTAACCTCTCGGTTGGGTAAAGAATGTCTGAGATGTAATCCTTTTGTTCATTGCAAGAGTTTTTCTTTGTATTTTGTCGGTAGTTTGTAACAATTGTGACAGAATGTCATGTTGAATATTTCATTCATATTTACATAATTAATGTGCAGGTAGCCATTTGCTGCATTCCATCCATTTTCGAAGTGGAATTTAATTAATTCAATAATTCATGCTTAGGTCGAAGATCGGCAAAACAATGGCATATTTTAAAAAGTCGACCGTTCAACTTGTGTGTGGGTGTGTACAGTGTACACAGTGGGGCAAAACAATGATAGCAGAATGTAAGAGATTTCGTAAAATATCCTTATACCCCATTTTGTATTAGTGCGACGTTTATGGATTGTGATTCCACTTTTTTTTTTTAAATAAAAATCAATTGTTCAGCAGTAAATTTATGGAGCCCGGTGAAGAAGATGAGAAACTATATCAATTTTTGTGTTGAATCCTGGATAAATTTCAATGAAATGAAAACGGTACAATATATTGTCGATTTATTTGCTATGCCCGATTTTATTTGAGTCATCATCATCATTGAGCCAGGTTTTTAACGAGGCGAGAACTGATAGTTATTGTTATTATTAATCATTGTAAGTAAATACAAATTGATGTAACAGTCTTGCACTCTTTTCCGGCCACATTCTATTATAATATATTCAGCCAGAGCTTGGCGGTGTTAAATAAAATAAAATAAATGCACGAATTTCCCAGTTCGATACAAATTGAATACACCACACCGGTTTCAAATGACACGTAATTTCGGTTATCAAAATCAATAGCGAATTATCTGAAAGCAACTTAATTTTTGGGCAATCAGAACTAATTTGAGCGCCACAATTTCGGTTAAGATTCCGGAAATGTGTGTGGCAGTGCCGCAGTGGCAGATTCCACCGAACATCTTGTTTTGTTGCAAGCACTGACTTATAGCGATTATTGTCATTACGATTGGCATTGTAGCAAATTAGTATAGCGTTGATTTGAAATGACCAAAACTACGGCTAAACTCATTAAATGGAATGTTTAATGGCCTTACAATCGTACACAAGAGATCAAGCAGACGCGGTAAAGTTAGAATCGGAGCCGGTGTCGTAGCAATTGCGCATTGATTAAAAACATGGAGAAATTGTGTCGTTTTCTAGACCTAAAGCCGGACGGTAATAATCAATAGCATGCATTCATTACGCCAATTAATTCGAGTATAGAGCTGGGAAATCGTTAATTTATCACATTTCCAATCCAATTCAGGGCACAAAAAACGATTGGCAGAGACTTTGCTTGTGGTCATGTCGAAAATCGAATCGAATATTTGTCGAACAAACAACACATTTCAATTTGATGGGCTGCTATGACGGACAGTCAACGCTCGCTCGCTCACTCGTTCATTGTTAGCTTACAATAATAATCTTGATTGTAATAAAGGATGACATTCATTTAAAAATAAATAATTAAAAGAAATCCCCAACGTCATGCTGCCGAATTCAAGTGGACATAATTTGCCAGCGATGAATGCACACACTTGAATTAATTGTTGTGTGTGTATCTGTCTGTCGATGTATGTGATGGTCTTTGTCTGACCACTTTTCTGTCATTATAACGAACGGCAATAGATACGAACGAGAAACATTGATTGTTTGTGTGTTCAGTCATTTGTACTATCAGATTTCTTTTTTCTTTTTGATTGATAAAAAATTAACGAGATCCACTGATACAAAAGCTTTTTAATTTATGTACTGTCGTTGCTTCAATTTATATTCCATGCGCAAGAATATTGTACATATATATAACATTTAGGTTAGGTTGTATTGAACACATAAATAAACTGGATAATATTTTATGCCCATTAAAATCTGTCAACTGTACCATTAAACTGCACTTTCGTTTCGTAAAATAGCGATATTGTGTGTGTTGATTATTTTATGCCTCACTGAAAAAATAATCATGTATTAAGTGAAATGCGATTCATTAACACACAATGCTCTTTTGTATGAACGATTCCATTGGTGAGAAGTTAAAGAGGTTATGTGATTTTTTGGATTTAAAGTAATCGAAAAGAAAGTATGTTTTTGTGCACGGTTTCTTGCGATTTTTGAGTTATCTAAGTGGAAATGACTTCTTGAATGAAAATAGAATAATTGTTCATTCATAGGAAATTTGATATGGCTGGCAGTAAAACACGCCCTATAGGAAATCTGTGTACATTTGTTGATCTTTTCAATGTCTTATCCATCATACACTAGAGAGAATTATTCAATTTATATCTGAAATTCTAAATCAATTCCATATAAGATTATAGCATATGAATTTTGCGACTAGCATGCAACTGAAAACAGATAACTGTCTGTGTCTTGATTTATTGACACATAGAGGCTTACTCTGCTGCAAACATCGAATCATGAACGTAAAAATTACGTTAGCCGTGATACACGGCTATTTATGATACAAAAACCACACAATCAATAGTTGACAATCAGTAATTTAGACGAAATGCATATTCATCTAAACCTATAATTATAAAACAAAACCAAACCACAACTGCCACCGGATAATGACTAATGCATAATGAATACCATGATTCCCTTGATTCATTGGTTTTGAACGAAAAAATTTAATTCCAATTTATATCAACATTGTCCACGAATCAATGTCAGTCACAAACTTTCACTGGAAACTGGATTCACCTGCCGGCTTGCCCGTTGCCATTCTGTGGATTTCATCCGATTATGGGATATTTGATACGTATGACTTTTCAAAGAATCCAACCATTTAGCGACCATACACTTATGTCTCATAATCACGTTATTTTCCACATTGATATTAATTTTCACTGTGTTCACTTCATTTTGTACTTAGACGATATTGTTAACCTTCAGGTCGATAATTTGATACGGCGCTTTCTTAAAAACATTCATCTCGTTAAAAGGTTTTCATTTAAAATGAATATTCCAAAAATTTTACAAAACGAATCGTACTCAACGGAAAAATAATTTCCTGTAACCTAATTGTAATCCAATGCCAGCACCAATCTTCATTAAGAATGATCATAAACATTCTATATACACCATGAGAATGGAAAGAATAGGAAGAAAGATAGATAGAGAGAGAGAGAGAGAGAGAGAGAGAGAGAGATAGAGAGAGAGAGAGCGAGTGTATGTGTGTTTGTGTGTGAAGCCGGTAGAATGCGAGCAACATTAATCCGTAATAATCAATCGATTGAAAATGGAACAATAACCCTATAGCGAACATGGATCGATGTGCATTATTACAAAATGGCTTGTAGTTAGAGCACGCCTTTTGAGTGTTCAGAGGGGTGCGTGTAAGCTTTGCACCTGGTAAGATAACAGCAATCGGCAAATAACCGTAAAGTGTCTGTCTGCTTGTGTTGTTAGTGGTGGTGGTGCTATTTATTATTTATTTATTATTTATCGTATTCGGCTAACGAATCTGCGTACATAAATGTTCGCGTGCAATGATTCGCTAACATGCTGCCCGAAGGCCAATTACATGGGTCTTATATCTATTATTCATATCCATTATTACATTTTTGCCTCTTCTTTTAAATAAATTTTTTTATTTGTTTACTTTTGTTATTCTTGATTATGTCTGTGTATGTCTACTCTCTGCTTCAAAATAACATCGAGATTATGTGGATAGTGTAAATTGAGTTATTTATGTCAATTTGGATCATTTATCATCTGTGCTTGTCAAGCTGTGCGTGCAAAATGCTTGGCTGCTTGCAATCTTCTTCTTTCATTTGTAAATCAAATATTCTTCCATCAATTTGTGCAGTTGATTCCCTTTCGAAATGACTTACGATCCGATTGAAATCTTTGCATGTTCCCATTTCACATGCGATTGAATTTAACTTGCGTGCAAATTTGGAATGGGGTCGCGAACAGAGCGTTTCTCCGGTTAGAGGAAGTGAACGAAAGAAAGATTGCGATAGAAAACGGAATAAAGAGGAATAAACAGCTTTGGAACGATATACAAACAGAGCAAAGTCAAGAGACAAACCATTTCCAAAGTTGGTCTTTTGTTATCACCATGCCTTTGTAGTCAATCAAAGAATTTGGTAAACGTAAAAGGAACCACCATTCTTCATTCACTCCCATTTCCTCACAACCTCATACACACACAAATGTGAAAAAAAGGTAAAAAGCGTGATGAACTATTCAATTTTATAGATGGAAAGTTTTCAACACCTTTTTCTTCTGTTGCTTCCCGGTTATTCGTTTGCTCATGAAATTTTGTCCATCTTTCTCTCTCTCTCTCTCTCTCTCTCTCCATCGTTTTCTCTATGAAAAAATCAACGCCAAAAGCAGAAATTATGTTTCACATCAGCCATAAACCGAATTGAAAACTTTGTAAATTGTCTAAACCCATTTGTAATTCAGAGTCATTTCCAGTGGTGGTGGTTTTCAAGTGACGCTTGGGAAAATGAATATTTCTCTTTTTTTTGCGATTTTGGGAAAAGTGGTTCGCTGATGCTGTTATGCTTGAACACAACACCGTTTCATTGAAAAATGGATACATTTTCCGCTAATGTTCCCAACAAAACCCAACAAAAACGAAATTGTGAACGCGAAAAAATACAGCACAGAATTTCTGTTCAATTTCACAATGTAACAATTCATCGACAAAATACATCTTTTGTGTGTGTGTTCTAACGGTTTGTGTGTGTGTGCGTGTTGGCGGAAATTCTTTCGACAAATCGCGAAAAAATATGCTAGTTGCACCGAGAAATTGGGTGGTCATAATTCATTGGATGCCAGTTGAAATGGTTTGGAATAGTTGGGGTTAAATATAAATTCATTTGGTAACCGAGAAAATGCAAGTTTTTGTTCGCATTGTTCCACCACCTCCACCACCGGGAACATGTTTGATCGGTGGGATGGGAGGTTGTGCGCGGAGAAAGTGAATAACAGCTGCTATTTACATTATATTTTGCATGATCAGTGGAATTACGGAGATCTTGCACGAATATAAATAAATCACAGCTTAATTAAAGCTTAAAAAGTGATCAATATCATGTGTGCAAGCAGCACACGAGATGCAGGAATTCCCCATCAGATTGTATTGAATGTGATGTTATTCGGTTGGTATTTTATTTAAAAATTCATGTGAACAATAAATACTAACAAGGCAATCGCAAAGCAGGCAAAATGTTCATGACATTCGCCAAATCAAATGCATTAATTGTTCAATCATTTCATTTTTCATCTTGTTTTTTTTCTCGCTTGTTGTTGTTTCTTCTAAAAAAAACATCAAATAAATTCTATCTTAATGGAAGGGAATATTTTCACCCGAGATCAAATTAATTGATGAATATTCGGAACCTTTTTTTAACTAAGCACATTCGCCCATTTTTTCTATGAAATTCCATCATATTTTGAATAATCAAATGTTCAACGTTCAAATCAAGTAAAATTCAATATTTCATCCAAAATTCTACTGACTTTTATATCGGATTGAATTAACCTAATTCGAATAAACGCTGCAAATGGATTTGCTGTCAGTGTATGTGTTGTAGTTGTGAAGAGAGATATTTACCAAAAATGACAGCGAGCTCGACGTAGCAACAGCATAATTATAATAAAGAAAATGAGACAAATGAAAAATATGGATAATGTTGAGCGCTTTTTTATGCCTTTCATTGTGTTTCAAATAATATTTCAAACTAATGATTATGCGACGAGTGGAAAATTGAAATAGCTAAATATATATTATGTATGCATTTGTGTATGACTGTAGCGAATGCAAAAAAGAGAAAATAATAATTTTTGGAAGTTCATATGCTGGAATAAATTTCATCTTTAAATTACGCATGTATATTTATTTTTGTCTCTTTTTTTCATCTGCCGACATCACTGTCTCCTTCATCTAATTCGTTGTTCTATTGTGTTTGCAAAAGAATGACACAACAAAGCGAATTCTTCATTTCGTTCGTGGCTGACAACGCGTACAGAGAATAAATCGGTATGTAATATGAGGGATATGGAGACACGAACCAGTGAACAGGTTTCACGAGATAGAGAGCACATGGAATGGAGAATATCTAGTGGAAGCGCGTTTCGGTTTGGATTTGATTCGGTTCGGTTGGTGAAATGCGCCAAACGCACGCACACGAAATATGTACATTATTCATGTGGATATGCAAGTTTGTTATGGAAAATGATAATCGTAAATATTATGCACACACAAAAAATATGGAGTGTGCAAATCTCTTGCATTTATCATCACAACGAGATTGCAAGAAGGAGAGAGAGAGAGAGAGAGAGAGAGAGAGAGAGCCAGAGCTGAAGAGAGATAGAGTGAGAGACACAGATAGAGAGAGTATGAGCGAAGCAATTTAACGAAATGTTTGCATATGAACCGAATGTTGTGACTTATAATTCTTATCCTATGATACGAGCATAAGAGGTTGACAATGCCAACGACTTGACTTTTTCGACCTGATCGGCTGGCACAGCGCGATAGAATGTTCGCGTAATTGTGGGTGAGCGACACAGGGCGATTGTGAGTATGTTTATTTTTCTTTTTCTCTTACTAGTTAACATGCATGGAAAACGGAATGTAAAGAGTCAGAGATAAAAGCATTGCTGAAAGCGGGTGGCAAAATAAAAAATATACAGACACACACACACACACAGAGAGAGAGAGAGAGAGAGAGAGAGAGAGAGAGAGAGAGAGAGACGCAAAAAACGAGAAAAACAACAACAACAGCAACAGCAATATTATCTATTGTTACTATTCCACAGGCGCATCTCCAATGAGTGGATATCGCGTTGAGGATCAACTCACGCGTGTCTTATTGTCTTCTGACGATGTCGACGTTGTTGTCATCTTTGTCGAACCGTTTTGTGTGTGTGTGTGCTTTTTTCATCGTACCTCACATCCACTTTGTGCACCACTTTAAATACTTGGGCGTTTGTACTCGTCTGTATTCAAAGTCTAAGCCATATATTTTCATTAAATTATGAAAAATAGACAGAAATATGCAAAGCAATCCATAGCAGCAAGGATGAGTGAATGCCGTCAGCAGTGTGTGTGTGTGCAGCTGTATAGTTTATGTACACTAGGGTGTTTCTGCCATCAAATAATCAAGAAATGGTAGTTCTGGATTGAAAGAGTGAACAATTCTGAGTCGATTGCATGTATTTTTACTTTAAAATATTCAAAGATGCCACTTCCCGAGATCAAAACAGAAAATCATAGAATTTT
>NW_022599202.1:0-1550 GCF_009176505.1 Sitodiplosis mosellana | reverse complement strand
TGCAAGACGGAGGCACTATTTATCTGGTCACCAAAATGCCAAAAAGCATTTGATGATTTGAAAAACGCATTGCTAAGCGACGTAACACTCGCATTTCCTTGTTTCGACGACATATTCTACATAACGACTGATGCAAGCGACGGAGCAATATCGGGAATGTTGTCTCAGGGCACGTTGCCGCTCGATCGACCAATCGGATTTTTCAGTCGCACACTAAGCGACACTCAATCGAGATACAGTACAACAGAAAGGGAACTATTGGCAATTGTTGAATCGATCAAGGCATTCCGATCATATGTTTGGGGGAGATATTTTGTCGTAATTTGTGACCATAAACCGCTGTGTCACCTATTTTCAATGAGAGACTGTGGTTCACGTCTTTTCAGACAAAAATTGGAATTAATCGATTACACATTTAAAGTTATCCATCGCCCAGGACCGATGAATAAAGTTGCCGACGCACTATCAAGAATAAGCATCGAAGAAGCGAAATCGATTGAGGAGATTGTTGAAGAAAACAATTTGAAACACGTATTCACATTGGTTAAAAACGACAAGAAACATGAATCGGAAGAGAAATTTGAATACACTGTAAATGAGAAGCGAGGAATCGTTTTGCGGGAGAACACATATGACTCAATATTTAATGTCATCGAGTCGACGGATTCTGATTTGTTTGACAAATTACAAAAAAAGTTTGGCAAATTGAATTTAACGAAAAATTGGGTTCAAATTGACAACAAATTTTTTATTAAAAAACTGAAAATTGGCAAATCAGAGTCTATAAATAATGAGCACATGAACCAGTGTATTCAGTTCATTAAGAAAGAAGCAACAAAGAGAGGCGACGAAAATATCGCGATAAATCTGCAATTTGAGTCCGAAAGACCGAGAATTTTTTTCAAGACACTATACAAAAAGATTTTCAGAGGGAGCAATATTTGCAGTACATTTCACACATGTAATGTACTGGTCATATCAAATGACAAAGACATAAAGAGAATATTGAAATTATATCATTGTTCATCGCTGGGTGGTCATTTGGGTGTCGAAAAAATGCAAAAAAACAATATCACAGTTTTATACATGGGAAAATATGATGACAGACATCGAAAACTTTGTAAAAAATTGTGCTATTTGCGAAAGAACTAAAGTAAATAAAAATACGAAAACACCAATGCAGATTACATCAATTGGTGATACGTTGTTCGATCATACCTTCGTAGATTTTGTAGGACCAATGCCCAATGAAAGCGAAGAGGGACATAAATATATTTTCACGGCAACATGTGATCTGACACAGATGCTGGTTGCAGTTGCAACAAAGGATACAACGGCGAAAACAACAGCCGAATGCTTACTGGAACATGTTTTGTTGAGATATAATTTTCCAAGCAGATTTACGTCCGATAGGGGTACTAATTTCACCGCCAAAATGATAAAAAATTTATCAAGTATGCTTGAAATTAAAAAACGTTTCACCACGCCCTATAGACCACAAGCCAACAAAGTTGAAAGAAAACACAGATCTTTGAATGCGTATCTTCGCG
>NW_022599201.1:140-7907 GCF_009176505.1 Sitodiplosis mosellana | reverse complement strand
ACATTTAACCTAGGCATTGGAACGGGATCAACTTGGTTAGAACTTTGTTTATTCTTTAGCCATTTATAGCCATATGTTAGTACGATGCCTAAGATTAAGATATATGCTAAACCATAATGATGTACCTTGTGATAGCGCGAAGATTGCCTAATTAAATGCATATTTTCGTTGGTTTCATTCAATTTTTTCTGAAGTTGAGTGATTTCAATTGGGTTAACCTGTTTCATAAAAGTCATTCCGGTTAATTCCGACGTTGAAAGCTGAACACCATCAACGTGAGGGATAACAAATTCTGTTTCGTACCCATCGAGATGTGATTTTGTTAACGAATGAATGCTTTCGCTGCCGAGTGTACAATCCGGTTTTAAAGACAGGATTCCCTCCCCGGCTAGCGAGCTGTGAAAAACTTTATCTTTACATATTACATTAATCTTGAACGCTTCCGGAATGACAAATATAAACATGTTACTTTTCAAACTCTCGAAGTAATTTTCTTGCGGACCCTCTGAAACCACACATTTTTCGTTGGACACGTGATTAAAAATGTTCCAAACGCAATTTGCCTTACTCGAAGTAAACCACTGTGTTGGTTTGCTACAAATTAACGATTTTTGACCCTCGAACGGGATGCAGTTTTTAACATCATCGATCAGTTGAAAGAATTGTCTGTCGGTTGACGCGATTAAAAATTTGTGCTTATTTTGAATAAGTAAAAATTTTTTGTTTATAATTGTCGGTACTGCAATTATTTTAAACAATTTGAATTTTCTTGTTTGCAACAATGGAATGGAGATTTTAAATACGTATTGATTTAGTAAGCGTATGGTTGAAATCTTGCCTATCGAACTAGACTTCCATGCCGCTTGGAACACGGTAATCCGTGCCCACTTGCTTGGAAATGATTTCAACTTGAGCCTCAACCTGCATCGGTGTTAACAGCTCATGGCTTATGTGATTACGTTTTGAATTTGCAACTGCATTGAAAATTGCCGTTTGTTGGTGCTCGAACTCAGAAATAACCAATGTCAGATATGACAAAAAACTCTGGACTTTAGATTCTATTTCGAGTGCATTTGTTTTGTTGATTATTGTGTTTGTAAATTCACCAATTGTCGCCATGTGTCTTTGGTGTTCCGCCTCTTCGTGCTTGATGAAATTCAATGTGGAATCAAAAATTTACGTGTGATTTTTGAGTAACGCGAGCACATGATCTTCATTTTTGTGGATTAACGACATATCTTCAGCGTAATGTTCCCCGAATTTAGAACCGAGTGTTCCAAATAAATCACCAAAAACGTCACCAACGAAGTGCAGAGTGGGAATTGCACGTTTTGCTCTTTTGTTGTCGAAGATGAGTGAATTTTTTGCTTCCAGAAATTCTATTTTTGAGTTCAGATGAGCTATTACATTTCTGCAGCCACTATTCAATGGTGCTTTTCGATAACAAATTTCCTTGACCGTTGTAAGATTTGTGCGTATTGAGTTAAACTCAGACTGGAATTTATTCAAATTCAGGTGGACAAGAACGTTCCAATCCTTGTAAGTCATGGACACATCGTGCGATTTCTCAAAATAAAACCCAGGCGCGGAATCGAAATGAGTTACCGCAAACGGTTGTGATGGCAGTGTGCTTTGGTGTGAACAAGTAACAAACACAGCCAAAATAGCAGTGATTATTGGTAAAATGTTCGAACCAATTTTCGGTTTTCGACGATAAATCCGCGTGATGTTTGCTTTTACATCAGTTGTTACATCAACCGTGGTGTTTTCTTCTTTTGGAAATGCACATAATTTAGCTAGTGGTCGTTTCGTGATTCCACCATTGGTTTTTAGTGAAACCACTCTTGTCAATCCGTCATCGCCCGGGTGTGTTTTTATCACTCGGCCCATTTGCCACTGAGTCGGTGGTAAATTTTCATCGCGAATTAATACCAGATCATCCAATTCTGGAGCATTTTTCTCTTTGTACCACTTCGTTCTTGTTTGTAATTGGTTCAAATATTCGGACTGCCAGCGTTTCCAGAAGTATTGCATTAATTGTTGGACCCTTTGCCATCTGTTAAGCCAGGTCGCTTTGGCCTCAATATGACATTCTTTTGGAGGTGAGATTAAGGATTGGCCAACGAGAAAATGAGCCGGCGTGAGCGCCATCAGATCGTTTGGATCGGATGAAAGTGGGCAAAGTGGTCGTGAATTAACACATGCCTCAATTTGCGCCAATAAAGTACTTAACTCCTCAAACGTAAGTTTATTATCTGCGATTGTTCGCTTCAAATGTAATTTGACGGATTTAACAGCCGATTCTGCTAACCCATTCATATGAGGAGCCCCCGGAGGCGAGAAATGCCATTTCGTGCCGCTTTTTGCCAACTCTTTACAAACCGCCTCGTCGTATTTGTCCTCAAGATCATTCATATTTTCGCACAAGATTTTATTTGATTTAACAAAGTTTGTACCGTTGTCGCTGTAAAGATTTTTCACTATACCACGTCTAGAGACAAAGCGACGATACGCGGCGATAAATGCTTCAACAGTCATGTCCGTGACTACTTCGACATGAATCGCCTTCGTTGACATGCATACGAAGATAGCAATGTATGCCTTCTTAGTTTTGTACGTACGACCGTTCATCAATTTGACTTGAATCGCGCCAGTATAATCGACAGCTGTGTTAATGAATGGTTTTTCGGAAATATTTACACGTTTTTCTGGCAAGTCAGCCATAAATTGATGCATTGTTTTTGGTGCTGCTTTAAAACAATCAACACACTTGTGAATTATCGCCTTGATTGTGCGTTGGCTATTTAGCACCCAAAATTTTTGTCGCAATACTGCTTCAGTTAGCTTGGGTGCACCATGTAAACAGTTCAAGTGTACGCTTTTTATTATTAATGCTGTTACAGCATGTTTCGATGGCAATAGCATTTGATGTATCGCTTCGTAGGGTAGGTCAGCGTTTTTCAAGCGACCGCCAACTCGCAATACTTGTTTGCTGTCCAAAAATGGTGACAGTTTCAACAATGCGTTAGTATTTTTGAGTTCACCCCCTGTGCCTAACATTTTGATTTCCTCGGCGAAACTTTCTTGTTGCACATTTTTTATAATTGCCGCTTCAGCACATTCGAGCTCGTCAGCAGTTAATATGCCAGTTCGTTTGTTTTTATTTTTGGGTTTGCTATTGAACGAGAAACGTTGACAAAGAGCAATTACTCGTTTCAATTTTTCATATGTTGATGACTCGGGCAGCGTAAATTTTTCTTTTTCATCCAATTTGGACACATTAACAGCAGCCTCGAGAACTGGCAATTCGAGTTTTGGTTTATATCGCGGTGGTTCCAGAGCCGCATTCACTAGAAAACTCGGACCGTTCCACCACAATGAGTGTGTGCTTAATTCCGCTGGTGAGATTCCACGCGATGCACAATCAGCCGCATTGTCCTCGGAACGTACATGTGACCACCAATCTTTTTCAACGAGCTTATTGATTTTTGCAATTCTTGACCCAATAAATGTTTTATATCTCTTTGGATTGGCGTGGATCCAATCGAGAACGATTCTCGAATCGGACCACAAGCAGATTCGACTGAAGTTGATGTCCAAAATTTTAATCATTTTTTCTGTCATTTGTGCCAAGAGTAGTGCACCACAAAGTTCAAGACGCGGAATTGTAACATTTTCATTGTTTTTGTCTTCTTTTATTGGAGATACACGGGCATTTGCAACCAACAAATGCGCTGTGTACCGTGTACGATTGACAATATAAATTGCCGCTGCATATCCGGCCTCGGCTGCATCGGAAAATCCATGCATTTCGATGGTGTCTGACCGACTACAATTCACCCAGCGTGGAATTCGCAAATCGGCGATGAATTTCATTTCTGCTTTAACTTTTTGCCACTCGTCAACAAACTCTTGTGGAATGCTATCGTCCCACTCGATTTTGCTTTCGTGACGCCATATTTTTTGCAAGATTTGTTTGCCCATGATCACCACTGGGCAAATATAGCCCAACGGGTCATAGAGCGAGGCAATTTCAGACGTGAGCTGTCGTTTAGTGCGAGGTACAGCATCCAAATCTAACGATACGTTGATTGCGAGCTCGTCGCTGTCTGTCGCCCAACAAATACCAAGCGTTTTCGTTATACCGTTAATGGAATTTATTTCCCGCTCTTCTTTCGGAATATGATTCAATAATTCATGTGAATTGCTGGACCACTTTCGCAGACGAAATTGACCTGATTTCATTAAATCGGTCAATTGCTCGGATAGCATTGCTGCTTCTTCGACGCTATCTGCGCCGGATAACACATCATCCATGTAGCAGTCCTCCCTTAGTACAGGAGACGCTATTGGAAATTCATTGGAACCGTCGATCGAAAGTTGCTTTAATGTGCGTGTTGCCAAAAATGGTGCAACTGCAGTACCGTATGTTACAGTGCTGAGTTCAAATTCTTTGATTGGTTGATTCGGTGATTCTCTCCACAAAATTCTTTGGAGGTGAGTTTGAGATTCATCGACGCGAATTTGTCTGTACATTTTTTCTACGTCGGCCGTGAAGGCAATTTTATGGCGACGCCAACGGAGAATTATTGTGGTCAGATCATTTTGATCAATGGCACCAATTGGAAATTGATCGTTTAAACTTTTCTTATTTGCCGTTTTTTGAGATGCGTTAAAGACTACTCTCAATTTTGTAGTAGTAAATACTATCTTTGAACACACAATGGTGTGGTAGGTAATGGGCGTCCGGGTGATAATGTACTACCTCACGCATGTGACCGGAAATAATATATTCGTTCATAAAATCGCAATATTGGATTTTCAATTCTGGATTACTTGTACAACGGCGTTCGAAAGAGAACAATGACGCAAGTGCAGCTCTTCTCGAGTCTCCAAGATCAGGTTTTTCCAAACCCCCCTTGAATGGTAGCATAACCACATAGCGTCCATCTTCATCGCGTTTGTGTGTTGCTACAAAATGTGATTCACACATTTCTTCTTCTTCCGTTAGTGCTTCACCATCATCATTATTAAAGTCATCAGATGCGAAAAAACGGCTCATTTGTTGTTCTAATTCAACATTAGAGACAAGTGAAGTGACTTGCATTTGCGTTAGCGATTGAGCCATTGCACCCGACACAATCCAACCAAACTCTGTGTTTTGAGCGATCAAACTTTTGTCTGATTTTATCAGACCTGATTTGATGGCCTGAGCGTACTCGTACGCTCCCAAAATAATGTCGATTTCTGATTCGCGCAAAAATGATGGATCCGCTAACGTAAGATTGTTAATAAATTCAAAATCATCTTCATTGTAATCGAAATGTGTGATATGCGTGAGTTTTTTGAGGACAATTGCCTCTGTGTTGATAGCAAAATCTGATTCAAAACGAGGAAAAATGGACAATTGCATCGCATGCTTGGCTGTTTGCTGTGCTGCACCGATGCCCGATACAACTGCATTTATGTTTTTTCTTGGAAGGCGAAGTGTTTGTGCAGCACTTTCTGTAATGAATGCGCTTTGTGACCCCTGGTCGAGTAGAGCGCGAAGTAAAATCAGTGAACCATTTTTATCGGGAATCGCAATCATAGCCGTAGCTAATAACACTGCACCAGCTCTTTGCAGAGCTATTGTCGACTGGACATAGATGGTTTCGTTTGAGTCAGTTGATTGTTTTGCATGTTGCACTTTTGCCGTATTTGCTTTAACGATGGATTTTTCATCGGATTTTTTGGATTCGAATTGCAATAGAGAATGATGAGATTTTTTACATGTCTTGCACGAAAATTTGCTTACGCAATCGCGGCTTTGATGCGTTGAGGAAAAACAGTTTAAGCAGAGTTTCTTTTCTTTGACAAAGTCGGAGCGTTCACGAACGGATTTTTTCGCAAATAATGCGCATTTATACAAACCGTGTTCACCATTGCACATGATGCATTTATTTTTGTTATGATAGCTTGATTTCTCATGTTTTTCAAAATGTTTTTCAAAGTGTTTTTCAATATTTAAAGTGTTTTTGGCTCCTACCGCTTGTAGTGCCATAAACCTACCCTCTAGGTAGCACAAAAACGAATCAATGTTAGACAATTCTTTCACGTCGTCTAATTGGCACTCATAATGCACGAGCGTAGTAGAGTCCAATTTTTTAATCAAAATGTGTGAAATCAGGTGTCCGAATAGGTGCTCATTCGTTACACCCAAGTTTTTTATTGACATCAGCGATTCATATACCGTGTCATGCATTGTTTTCAATGAATCAGCGTTTTCATTTTTTATTTTTGGAAAAGAAATTACGTTATCGAGCATGCAATTAACTAATTCACGTTTATTATCGAATCGTTTACGCAACAATGCATAACAGGTATCATAATTCTCTGGCGTTGGAGCCAAATGATTGATAATTTTTGCTGCTGCATCTTTAATACACGTCTTCAAATATTCAACCTTCATGCCCTTATCCAATTTTTGATTGTTATGGATAATTTTATCGAACAAAGCTATGAAATTTTGCCATTCATTTTTGTTTCCGTTAAATTTAGGTAATTCAATTTTAGGCAAGGAGAATTGAGTGTTTGAAGTCGGCATTGAATTGTTTTCGACGCGAGAGTTTGAAATTGGTTGAAGGAAATCACTCAACTTACTTGTAACATTCATGTATTTTAGCAGGAGCGTGTTGTAATTGAACACGATCGGCTTTCCAGTTGATTTGTATTCGTAAACCAATTTCCGCAATTCGCTCCACATGTTGTTGATCAGCTCCAAATTGACTCGAATGGTACCAGTTGATGATGTTTCATTTATGTCACGCGCCGTTGCGAGCAGGTCTAACATGTCATCGTATATGATTTTTGGTAAATCAACAGTTTGAGTAGTGCTCGAATCATCGCTTTTATTAGAATGATTTGCGAGATTTTCGTTACTTTGCTCATCGCCTAGGTTCTGCGGTGTTTCGTTTTCCGATGATGGCTGAATTTGATTGACATTCTCGTCTTGTTTTTCGGTAGAAATGTTTGATGTTGGTGCGTCTTTGCTCGCAGTGCTGGTGCCAGGGTTTACCATATTGTGTATTGAAGGTGGAATAACGGGTTGCATTATAGTGGCAATTGACAGTGGAGCAGTTGGTGGTGAATAAGCTTGTATCCTCTCCATGATGTCTTTGCGTGTTGCCTCGTATTTTGCCTTGATAGTATCGTACGTTTTTTCTTTGACGTATGGTTGATTGGCATTCACACTCTTCATGATTTCTTCGTGGTTTTTGGAAATAATTTTAAACAATTCGTCGAACGTATCGATTTTGTCGTTGAGATAGCGTGGCGTTTTACGATCCGGGCCATCTTTTCCGTAGTTACGTATTAGTTTATGTAACTCGTCGATTTCCGTGGCTTGAGCCGATAACAAATCCGTTACATTTGACATCTTGATGATTCACCACTTTTTTATCACTTGACAATAATTTTACTTTCCACCTTGGCACTTCACGAGTATGTTTTCGCGCACAATTTCTATCGTTTTTAATGATTCACGTACGATATTTGCTGGCGAGCGCAAGTGTTTGTGAATTGTCTGTTACTTGTTAATAACTTGTGGCTGGCTTGAGCACTAAAAAATTGTTTTTTGCTGGCTGGAGCACTAAAACTGTTCGGCTGGCGAGAGCACTTAAATTGTTTTTTGCTGGCTGGAGCACTAAAACTGTTCGGCTGGCGAGAGCACTTAAATTGTTTTTTTGCTGGCTGGAGCACTAAAACTGTTCGGCTGGCGAGAGCACT
>NW_022599201.1:0-130 GCF_009176505.1 Sitodiplosis mosellana | reverse complement strand
CTTAAATTGTTTTTTGCTGGCTGGAGCACTAAAACTGTTCGGCTGGCTGGAGCACTAAACTGTTCGGCGTAGGTACTGTGATAAAAAAGTCGAAGGACCAAATGAAATGCTCAATAGCCAAACTGGCAAA